>NC_088306.1:17198502-17416633 GCF_032854445.1 Liolophura sinensis
CCCTTCCACCATATTGCTGGTAGCTGTTGAATGAGTGAAATATTCTTGAGTATGACGTAAAACACTATCAGTTGTCTCTGCTGGTTAGGAAGCCAACATGAACTGAACACAAAGCAAAGGGTAACTGTTGACAACCAGTGCACTACCTTTATATTGGCTGACCACAGACAGGCCAAAGGCAAACCACTGGGAGGAAGTTTTAGTCTAGCTTGTAATGAAACAATTGTTTTTCGCATTGTTTAATGTTGAAATCAGGAAATGTTAATGTGGGGATTGTATTTATCAAGCACCTTAACATTTAAGTCATAAATTGCCAGTGCTTGAAAAGCCTAACTCAGAAAGAACTAGAATTACGGTTGGTAGATTGTTCTGCAGTAAAGAATGAGAGTACCAATGCAAATTTGAAACTTCCTAGAGCAAAAGATTTTAATGGGGAACTTGTAAGACCCCTTCCTGTCTGTAACAGAATGGTCCAAGCTATGAACTCTTTTGTTTATTTATTTATTTATTTGATTGGTGTTTTACCTGGTACTCAAGAATATTTCACTTATACGCCGGCGGAGAGCATTATGGTGGAAGGAAACCAGCATGACCATCTGCAAGTTGCTGGCAGACCTTCCCGCGTACGGCCGGAGAGGAAGCCAGCATGAGCTGGACTTGAACTCACAGCGACCGCATTGGTGAGAGGCTCCTGGGTCATTACACTGGGCTAGCGCACCAACCAACTGAGCCACGGAGACTCCTATGATCTCTTTTGTTTTTTTTCTTTATTACGTCACATGTATTTGTGTAGGTGTGCTCATTAAACTAAATGTACACAAACATTGCAATGTCACAGAAGAAAACAATTTGTTTTACTGTGATTTGGACCTTGTGTAGCTCGTCTTTAAGACTCCCATTGAAGGTGTACATGTTTCGGTGTTTGACCAAAGTGTTAAGATGTTTGATTTCCCTCGTGGATTACCTTTGTCTACAGTTTTAACTCGTGTAATCCTGAAAACAAGAAGCCCATGCACAAGGAGACAGGCTTCATCAGAATTGACCCCACCTCCAACAAAGTGGCCTTTATGTTTGCCATGAATATAGGTAAGATAATTCAATCTAATCTATAATCTATAATCCAGGTGACGATTTTAAAAAGTACATTGCCAGTGTTCTTAATTAATATCTTCCATCATTAATCATTTTGTATAATAATACAAAATTGCTAGCCAAGTATTAGCCCTTGTTGAATGATTTTGCCATAATTCCTCAAGCTTATCGCACATGAAAGAGCAATTTTCAGTGCACTTTGTGGACTCTGGTGAACCCTTTTAACTTGTTTTTGATTTCAAATCCACATTAGCCAACCAATTTTCAGGGCATCACAAAAACATATAATTTTATCAGTTTACACAAAATAATGCCATCACAATATGCTTGAATAAACACCTTGCAAACATGGGAAAAGTTTAAAGAATGACAGTAGTTTATTTGATTTAAATGCCAAATGGTATACCTTTTTCTTTTACGATGACTCTGATGATGTAAGGAGAACCTAGCAACAGCCACATGCATGGAGCACTAGCAACAGTGCTATCTCTTGATATACTGGTAGTTTACTTGAAGGCCAGGGAGGGACATGTATGTTTATTAAGCATCTAAAGTTACATTGGTTTGGACCTTGTCAATACAAGTGATCTGAAATGTGACATAACTTGGATTTGGAATTTGATTTGATTATTTCTCTATCAGGTCTATGCTCATTAGAGGAAGGAACGGTTGATGGACAGTGCATTGTCCTGCAGTCTAAAAATGTCAACCGAATGTCCTTTGGGAAGGAACCAGAAACGAGAAAGGTTGGCTCTTCAACTTTAAATATTGATTGGTGATGGATAAGTTTTAACTTACCTGAGATTCATCTTCATTTAATCAGCTAGTGATGTCTGACATCATTTACCTTGATTTACTGAGCCATGTTAACTCTTCAAAGCTCTGAACTTTCCTTCGTAAATATACATGATCCATGGTCCAATCAGATTCCACCTTAATTAATGACATTGGCAGGAGATCAAACAACATGGGATGTGACTGTAGTGAGAAGTATGTGGTGTATGGAATAAATTTATTTCACACAAGACGTAGAAGTGCCAGTGCAAAAATAACTCCTTGCACATTGACGTGTTAAGGGTGATTGTGCTGGGGGTGGGGTGGGGGTGGGGGGAGGTTGGAAAGGGGAGGGTTAGGGTGGAGACTGTCATTTGAGGCCAAATAGGCTTGATAGAAATTAGTGGCAAAACAACAGCAAAAGCTACGTCGATCGGCTGTTCGGCCTCTTTGGCTATCACCTGACTTGCCTGATAGCACAGTGACTTTTGTCTACATGCTAGTTTCAATAAAAGCACATCACCATTCATAGCACTGCCTAATGCCATTGTATAATGTTGTGTCAAGGAATAAATCAGATCCGAACATACATGCTTTTGCCTTGAAAGAAGGAAATACACGCCTTTAAGGGATGATCATTGATTGGCTGAAATGCAGTACTGGGGCACCAATGCCATTGGCTGTTGAAACAGTAGGCTTCTGAAGACTTCTGCATGTACAATAAAGCAAGGGTGATTATGAAGCCTATAGCACTTATCAATCTGGCTGACAGGAAGATGGTAATACTGGGAACAAGTCTGAACTTCACCTGTCACTGGTAACAAATTTAGTCTCAAATTCCTAAATAATTATCAACATCTTAGATGGCTATAAAGCCTTAAGTTCATTTCACATGTGTACCTAGCTGCACCATAATTGTTTCAGATTTGCCGTAGATTTGAGCTTAAGGATGGAGTACTGAAGCAGACGGTACAGATGGAGACAAGTACCACAGCTTTACAGGAACACCTGAGTGTTACCTACAGGAGAGTTGAATAGTGACTTATCAAAGCATCCTACAGGCATAACTGGTAAAACTGGGTGTTAAGGAGGGAGGTCAGATAGACGAATACTACAGCTTTACAGGGACACCCGAGTGTCATACAGGAGAGTGGAACAGAGATTGATCATAGGAGCGTACAGGTGTAATTGGGAATACTGGGGGGGTAAGGGAGGGTGGTCAGATAGAGATGAGCGGTACAGTGCATGGGGTGAACAAAGCAGGCATGAGAGTTGTCCTCTTTTTGGAGGATTTTTCTATACAAAAAATGCATCAGAAAAATTCTGAGAATTTAATTCAGAAATGCTAAAAATGTCCAAATTATGAGTGTGATATATCGTTTCCTCTTTTTCATCCCAGTGTCTGTCTCATCCCTGATATAGGAGAGTGGGACAATGATGATGTCTCTAGGTTATATCTAGGTTAATGTGGAAGTGTGTTTGTTGTGGGTTAGGGGGTGGGTGAGGTGTGGGGATATTCTGTACCATGTATCGGAACTGTTAACTTCAGGTAATTTTGTTATATTTGATATTAAAATCCAACACATATCAAGATTTAGTATCTGAAATGTAATGAACATGATGGCCTATGTTTTATCAGGCAGAAAAATATATCTATCTGAAGCATCATCAAGCGAGTCATGTGGTGTTCAAGGTATTGTTGATGTAGAGATACAGTTTGTTAGGTTTATGATGTTTCATATGGAATGTTTAATGGATCAAGGGTATGTTGTAGATGCAAGTCACTTGCCAGTTAGGGATGACTCAAGGGCAGATAACTATGCACACTTTGTGTTCAGACTTTTGTTCTATATCAGTACCACCACTAGACCAGATTGATCGTCATGCTACACGTTTAGCCTCACTATTAATATTTATTTAATTATTTGATTGCAGTTTTAGGACGTTGTCAAGAACATTTCACTTATACTGTGGCAGTCAGCATTCTTTTTTTTTTTTTTTGTTAATTACTGGTATGTTATGTGTATTCTCTGGATAACAGGGAATTCATTAGTATCGGGAATCAAGTGAAATTGAGCTGGAGACAGAAGCCACATATATTAGGTACAGCAGGGTTATATTTAAAATGTCTACGCAGGCTGCTTACATATTGTAGAGCCTGAACACAATGTATGCCATAAGTTGTAATTTAAAGTGGCAGTCCAACAGGATCCTTAAAAGTATGGCCTATGCAGCTTGTAAAATTGCAAGGATTCCCTGATGGAATTGTTGATGCATAGGCAAATATATATTGGATCAGGTATATAAAGGCCTTGGTTTCTGTAAGAAAACATGAAAGTATTTTTTACAATATATGAATCATTTCATGTCACACAGGTATTTTTGAATTATACAAATGTTGTCTGTCAATTCACAGATAATATACTTTTACAACACATAACATGCTTGTTGTGTCCTGTTTTCAGTTAACTGTTCCACGATGCAATTAATCAAGATCAAATTGAGCTGTATGCTCTTCATAGTGGTTGGTGTGGTGATGAAAACAGGATGCTCTTCATGCTGGTTGCTTTAGTGATGAAACCAGCATGCTCTTCATACTGGTTGGTTTAGTGATGAAACCAGTATCCCTGTGTTGGTTTAGCCTTGAAACTGGTATGCTCTTCACACTGGTTGGTTTTAGCATTGAAACCTGTATGGTCTTCATAATGATTGGTTTAGTAATGAAACCAGTATTCTTTGTATACTGGTTGGTTTGGTGATGATGAAACCAGTATCCTCGTTGGTTTAGTGATGAAACCGGTATGCTCTTCATAATGGTTGGTATAGTAATGAAACCAGTATTCTCTTTATACTGGTTGGTTTGGTGATGATGAAACCAGTATCCTCGTTGGTTTAGTGATGAAACCGGTATGCTCTTCGTAATGGTTGGTATAGTAATGAAACCAGTATGCTCTTCATACTGGTTGGTTTATAGATTGAACAAACTATATGTAGTATGTCATGTATGCTCTTCCCTGTTCTGACTAGCTGTTCCTTCAGTCACTCTGCCTATCTCTGGGCTAGTCAAATTGACATGCAGTGTGTCCTTTAACATGGCAAACAGGTCATTGACCTTTTTTGCAGGACGTCACAGTTACATGTATGGCAAATTTGCGCCTCTCCTTATGTTCACAAATCGTCTATTTAATATAATATGTTTGACATCTGGCACTTGATCATTTTGGTTGATGTCAAAATTCA
The DNA here is from genome assembly GCF_032854445.1 of Liolophura sinensis. Classification (NCBI taxonomy): domain Eukaryota; kingdom Metazoa; phylum Mollusca; class Polyplacophora; order Chitonida; family Chitonidae; genus Liolophura; species Liolophura sinensis. The sequence goes on from NC_088306.1 coordinate 17,203,609, forward strand.
GCACTTTCTTGTGTCTCTACAGACACTGGGATTGAACCTACAATTTACCAATATATGCGTGTCCTAGCAACTGAAAGACGTGTTAACCACTTGGCCAAGGTCCACTTTCCTGTGGTAATATGTATGTGCCCTAAATGACCCTAACTGACTGTCCATGACTAACTTGCCCATTCTTTCTGATTCTGAAGGTTTTGAGATTTGCTTGGAAAATGGGATAATATTTTCCATGGAAAATTGTAAGTATCAGCACCAAAAAAAAAAAAATTTATCACATTTATTTGTCATTTAAAAATGCACTTTTGTGAGCGTAATTTTAGGTCATTTAGACTATGTATGTATGTGTGCTTGAGGTTCAATATCGTACTTAACTGTGCAATTTTTCAGGCATATCACCACACCCTGAGGTGTAACACATCAATAAAACAAATAAATTAATTCTAGACATGAAGAAAAGAAGCCCAAGGCAAGAATGTGCATAAAAACCCCAGTGTATATACAAGTATATCATGAGAACAATGAGTGGTATGTACAAGGTCATGCGACAGATATGCAAACAATTCAGGGAGGTAAATTCTGCTTTGCACCAAAAATACATAAAGTTAAATTTTGTTTCAGCTGAAAAGGTTTTTTTTTTACTGAAGTTCATTTTAATAACAAGTTCTCCGGACATTTGTTGTGGCAGTGAGGAAATCCTGTTACCTATTAAAAATACCTGGTGATTCTTTACAAAAAAATGTAAATTCTAAATTTTAAATTTGCAATCCCAGATTAAGTGGAATCCCTGAGAAAAGACAATGTCCTGGCTTCATAAATGTATTCCATGTTTTAAAATGTCCAGCAGCTATAAAAAAATATATGATGGAATTAACAAGCATCACCTGGCTTGCACAAACACTGTTTCTCGTGTATGCAAACCATTCTGTTGTAACGTTGATTCTAGGTCCAGATCGGAAATGCGTCGCCGTGGAAACTGGGTGACTAATTCATATTGCTCATTGGAATAGCCTTTTCCAATAACAAAGTACACCAAGGCCTGCAAAGAAGAGAACAATTCATATTACCATTTAAATGCAAAGAAACAGTTATGTGATCAGAAGTACACGTTTATGTCAGATAGAAAGTCTATTAAACAGTGCCCATAAAAAAAAAAGTTTGATTTAATTTCTTAGATTTTTTTCAACCTGCTAAAGTGCATTTGAAACTTTGGATTCTATGGTGACCTTTTATGACCATAATGCAACCAGTGACGTCACATTAGGTTTTTACCACTTATCACACACAGACTGCTATATTTCATCATCCAAAATGCAGATTCTTACAGATTTATGAATGTATACGCTGAATGGACCTTGACATGAACTATTTCAAGCCAAAAATATGGATGCGACGTCACTGATACCCTCTGGGTCACTACAGACTACCATACAATCTCATGTTTTGAACCCATTTAACTCGGTTGAAAAAATTCTAAAAAAAATAAATCAAACTAATTTCCTGGACTGTGTCTAATGGTCTAAAAAACTTCACTTTAGTGTTTTCTTTGCCTTTACCTGTAGATTAACAGATCATATATTTACAATCTATAAACAGCATTTTAGTATTTTTATCTAACATACGTCTGGTTCCTTTCACTTCTAACACTGACCACAATTGTACAAGTGAAAAATTCTTGCGCATGGCGATAAACAACACAAGTAAATATATTCTAAAGCAGCAATGGTTTGGAACATTTATTAATTTAGTTGTTTTTTTACAATCCCTTAAATGACACAGGTATAACAATGGAATCCAACGTGTTTAATTATTACAGTCACTGTAAACCACCCCCACCTCTTCCCGATACAAGGAAATGCCCATCCTGTCAGCCCCTTTTTTCAAGAATTGGTCTGTTTTCTAATCTTAAGAGGGGTTATCTTCAATTAATTTGGTGCTGACTTAGCAAAATGTCCAAAAGCAGCCTCTTGCCAATGCGATCACTGTGAGTTTAAGTTCAGCTCATGCTGGCTTCCTTTCCGGTCATATGTCACAAGGTTTTCAAGCAACTTGCAAACAGTCGTGGGTTTCCCCCAGGAGTTTCCTTCAACCATAATGCTGTATAAGTGAAATATTCTTGAGCACCTGTGGCATAAATCTCCAATCTAATAAATAAATCAATTGCTATGTATTCATTAGTACAAATTTAACGCTGAAATTAAAGAATTTTTAATTACGATGTGTTGACAGTTTTATCTATTTCTAACTATTTACCCAGAGCTGTGAAGTATGAGGTATTGCGAGTTGTTCGCGGCTGCCGTCTGGGTATCGGAACATCAATGTGGCCTGCGAGTCTACAATGAAAAATTGAAACTATAAATCAAAACATATTTAACTTTTATTTAACACCAGCACAGCCCTGGCCAAGACAGAATAGACTGCAAATAGTTTTCTGTTTTCCTTATCATTTTAGGTAAGCAGTAGGCAAGCAAATCATACATTTGCACATGCCAGCACATGGATAACCCATTTCATAGTGAGTAACAAGTTATTTGTCTACATTTGACCTCGGGTGAAGGAGAGTGACCACTGGCTTTTTATGGCCAGGACTGCCAATATACACTGTGCATGCTTTCAGTGAACTTTGGTTGATTTGCATTCATTTTTCTGTTTCCCCACTATAAAGACAAGATCAATTACAGACACTAATAAGCCAATGAGAATTGACCTACATCTTCCCTTCGTACTGCAGAAAGCTGTTGCCATATATTTACAGACACTAATAAGCCAATGACAATTGACCTACATCTTCGCTTGGCACTGCTGAAAGTTGTTGCTGTATATTTACAGACACTAATAAGCCAATGAGAACTGACCTACATCTTCCCTTCGTACTGCAGAAAGCTGTTGCCATATATTTACAGACACTAATAAGCCAATGACAATTGACCTACATCTTCGCTTGGCACTGCTGAAAGTTGTTGCTGTATATTTACAGACACTAATAAGCCAATGACAATTGACCTAGATGTTTCCTTCGTACTGCTGAAAGGTGTTGCTGTATATTTACAGACACTAATAAGCCAATGACGATTGACCTACATCTTCGCTTGGTACTGCTGAAAGTTGTTGCTGTATATTTACAGACACTAATAAGCCAATGACAATTGACCTACATCTTCACTTGGTACTGCTGAAAGGTGTTGCTGTATATTTATAGACACTAATAAGCCAATGACGATTGACCTACATCTTCGCTTGGTACTGCTGAAAGTTGTTGCTGTATATTTACAGACACTAATAAGCCAATGAGAATTGACCTACATCTTCGCTTGGTACTGCTGAAAGTTGTTGCTGTATATTTACAGACACTAATAAGCCAATGAGAATTGACCTACATCTTCGCTTGGTACTGCTGAAAGTTGTTGCTGTATATTTACAGACACTAATAAGCCAATGAGAATTGACCTACATCTTCGCTTGGTACTGCTGAAAGGTGTTGCTGTATATTTATAGACACTAATAAGCCAATGAGAACTGACCTACATCTTCGCTTGGTACTGCTGAAAGTTGTTGCTGTATATTTACAGACACTAATAAGCCAATGAGAACTGACCTAGATGTTCCCTTCGTACTGCTGGAAGTTGTTGCTGTATATTTATAGACACTAATAAGCCAATGACAATTGACTTACATCTTCGCTTGGTACTGCTGAAAGTTGTTGCTGTATATTTACAGACACTAATAAGCCAATGAGAACTGACCTAGATGTTCCCTTCGTACTGCTGAAAGTTGTTGCTGTATATTTACAGACACTAATAAGCCAATGACAATTGACTTACATCTTCCCTTCATACTGCTGAAAGCTGTTGCTGTATATTTACAGACACTAATAAGCCAATGAGAATTGACCTACATCTTCGCTTAGTACTGCTGAAAGTTGTTGCTGTATATTTACAGACACTAATAAGCCAATGAGAACTGACCTAGATGTTCCCTTCGTACTGCTGAAAGTTGTTGCTGTATATTTACAGACACTAATAAGCCAATGACGATTGACCTACATCTTCGCATCGTACTGCAGAAGGTTAATGTATATTAAACTCTTCCATTAGGCAACCTCAATTTTATTTTTTGTTTCACCGACAAGCCAACAAATGAGAAATGAAAAAAATTGATTAAAACAACCCCTGAAAATAAACGTCTTTATTTTGCCTGATCATTTCTTTTCTGATTTTATGGCTCATGTACATGTCAATACGTCTTTCACAGGCACAATAGCTGGGATAGTCCACAATTCCCACCAAATCCGCGAGTTTTCGGTTTCATTTTATTTTTTTATACCCTTCTTTATCATTGAGAAAAGATACTGTCTGCAGCAGGCCAGTTCATGTGAGACAGATCTGATCTTACAATCGAACAAGGTGATGGGGCCCTGGGCAAAGAATCAGAATAGCATTTTGCTTCTACTTACCTCCTTCATCTCCAAGGTAGTTTCTCCACCGTTCTGGCTCTACCACTACTGCACTCTTTTCTTCCTCTTTTTCAGAAGATCTCCTTCGTTTTGCACATTTTTTCCCCGCCGAGTTTTTATGATTGGCAGAAGAACAAGAGTTTGCCGAGTTTGTAAGTTTTGAGCACAAACTGTCTTTTTTGATCGGGGATTTCTTCCTACTAACTCGTGGTTTTTTCACAGGGGATGGATTTGAGTTCACGTCATCGGAGTCAGTAAATGTTTCCAGCTCCTCATCCTCCGATGAATCGCTGTCTATTGTTACACAGTTGGGTTTACTCTTAGAGTTATCTTCAAGAGAAGCTTGAATAGCAGCCATCATTTGATCATCCTCGCTGGCATCAACTATACTGTCTTGCTGTGAACAACAACAACAACGACACACATGACAGATCAGAAAAGTGGAGACAAACTGTTTGAAGTAGCATGGTCAGGATTGCTTTGCTGAAGGGCAACCAACCAACGTGGCTATACTGAGGCACTGAAACCTTCACAAGTTACGCAGAATTTGACAAATTTTGCCCACTCCAAGTTAATCTTTGCAATCCCTGAAGCTTAACATCGACTCAAGCACAGTTTCAACTTGAAAACTGCAAAAAAATACACCTACAATAAAATAGAACTGGGTTATGTTTGAAGTCTTCAATATTGCAGCATCGTCATATATCACCAAGTGACCTGTTTTGAAAATATATCTACTGCGTCACCACTTGAAGGACAGCACCTGGCTAAAACATATTTCAATCGAAAGCAGGATTCCCAAGCTCATTTCAATACTGCGCAAATAGCTGGTGTGAATCGAGGCAGACATCTTGAAAAGTTTATCCAATCAAACACATTGCTATAAGATTGCGTGGCCTAAGCTGTGACGTAGCCTTTACCCATTCACTCCATGAAGTCACGTGATAAAACAGAACTACTGCATAAGACATCGTTTTGAGATTGTTTACAATGATTTAGTTACATATACCACAGCCCAGGGGCCATGTCACACAGTGCTGTGGGAGAGGTCCGAGAGATTTACAGAACAGATTTACAGATTTACGGAACCACCACAGAAGTAAAATTAGTTGATTTCCAAGCTGAGCTATACTCAATTACAGTATCACAAATTATGCCAGACCGTAGCATACCGTCTTGGCCCAAGGCGCATTCATCACCCCAGTACACCCTAGGCCTACTTAGAGACTTTTTTTTTTTTTTAAAGTGCAGTTTACCGTTTAGTTAACAGTTTTTAAATGACAAATATCAGCGTCAGTGAAAAATTCATTAGGGGTGCAGAAGGCTGATGAGAAGGGGAAAACGGCATCTCACCTCCAAATTAATTTAAACTTATGGTATTTTTTTTTTTCCTCAAAGTTTATGAGAATTGAAGAATTTAAATTTTGCTCCTTTGTTTTTCTTGCATACAAAGATAATTTTTTTCTGTTTTCTTTTATAAAATAGTAATATTAATGAAACGCTGTGATAAGCTATAGTGCTTTCTCAGATGTCTGCGATAACTAGGTCAGTACTGCCCTCATCTCGGAAGCCATCACCACAAAAGTGAAGCATAAAATCCAGTGACAGTCAAACGCCTAGATCAGCCTCAGTGGTGCTTAGATTTATTTTCATTTGTTTCAGAATTGAGCATGAATCTAGTTGCACAACAATTCTATTGTAATTTTGTAATTATTAAATTTAATAGGGGTCATAATCAGCAGCACAACGCCGCCAGAGGCTACAACCTGAACCAGTATACTCTGGCCTTGCGTCTACAGGCTACTTAAACTGTAAATGATAAAGCAGGCTTACTGTATCAACAGTTCAAGCGGTGGATGAAATATTCTTCCAGTATGTCCAATTCCCGAGACAGCTATTTACAACTTGGACCTTCATCGCTGAAGTCCACAACTTTAATCTGCCATTGACTACAATATGGAAAATCACTACGACGTTAGAGATCTAGAGTAAACATGACAGTGGGTGGTCATAGGAAGAGCCCGGTTTCCTCCCACCATGATGCTGGCTGCCATCGTGTAAGTGAAATATTCTTGAGTACAGCATAAAACACTGATCAAATAATAAATAAAACATTTGTTAAGTGCCAGGCCCAAGGAACATAAACTATCTTAGACATAAATCGGGATTTTAATCATTAAATTTGGTATGTCCTCTTCCATTGTTTTAGCTGAAAGTTTTTTGTACAATTTAAGTTACCGAGCAATATTTTCTTTTATCTGGTTACATTAGAAATTTTAAAGTGATCCAAAATTTTTCAAATCAAGTCTAAAATCGCTTCCTGATCCCAAGGCCAGTACTGTAAACCATGGACTTAGTCATGATCTAAAAAAATCTGAACCGGTACCAAAAAGCTGTTAAATAACTGTACACGAAGACACACCATTCAGTACCGTACAGTCACATGGGTGACTCCCAAATTTTTCGCTAAGTTGTTGAAACATCTAGGCACACTTTCAAGAATTATGTTGAAGATCTTCAAACTTTGCATCTCAGAGTCTTGGTTATCCTGTATTTATTCATTAAAAGCTACAATATATGATATTATGCTGATCTGGACTGAAATTTAAATTAAATCAAACACTGTGCCCAGTCCAACATGCACCATTTAGGACAGGTGGCAGGATAAGGCAGAGATGCAGTATCTGTGAAGGTCTGTCAGCAACCTGCTGATGGTCGTGCGTTTCCCCCATTTTTTTCTCCCTCTATAATGCTGGCTGCCGTGGTATAAGTGAAATATTCTCGAGTACAGCGTAAAACACCAATCAAATAAATAAAAAATGAGGGAGAGATGCAGTGTAATGCGACTTACTCGCTTTGTTTTCTTAGCAGGTGGAGACTTCGACAAACCATCTAGTGAAGGATTTAGGGCTAAAAATTCTGTGACTGAAAAAGAGGGGACAAGTACAAATTTAGTTAAACTTTAAATGTTAATCAGAATTAAGAAACTGTATTCATATTCCTTCAAACCTTAGAGATGTTACATTTTTATTATAACTTTGATGTTTGCACTTAACACACCCTACAAAGTCAACGTTTACAAAACCACACAATTGCAACTTGCATCCAAGCTGGAAAGACAGTGCTTTCCTGTCATACAAAAGCACTACTTTCCTACCTGGTCCCAAGTGGGAATGACTTTGCTCTCTTGTAATACATCAATAGTACTTTCCCACCAGGTCCCAAATGAGACTGATTTGATCTCTTGTAATGCACCAGTAGTACTTTCCTACCAGGTCCCAAGTGGGACTGACAGTGCCCTCTTGTAATGCACCAGTAGTACTTTCCTACTTGGTCCCAAGTGGGACTGACATTGCTCTCTTGTAATACATCAGTAGTACTTTCCTACCTGGTCCCAAGTGGGACTGACTTTGCTCTCTTGTAATCCACCAATACTACTTTCCTACCAGGTCACAAGTGAGACTGACATTGCTCTCTTGTAATGCAGCAGTAGTACTTTCCTACCTGGTCCCAAGTGGGACTGACATTGCCCTCTTGTAATACATCAATAGTACTTTCCTACCAGGTCCCAAGTGGGACTGACATTGCTCTCTTGTAATGCACCAGTAGTACTTTCCTACCAGGTCCCAAGTGAGAATGACATTGCCCTCTTGTAATGCACCAGTAGTACTTTCCTACCTGGCCCCAAGTGGGACTGACATTGCCCTCTTGTAATACATCAGTAGTACTTTCCTACCTGGTCCCAAGTGGGACTGACATTGCTCTCTTGTAATACATCAATAGTACTTTCCTACCAGGTCCCAAGTGAGACTGACATTGCTCTCTTGTAATGCAGCAGTAGTACTTTCCTACCTGGTCCCAAGTGGGACTGACATTGCCCTCTTGTAATACATCAATACTACTTTCCTACCAGGTCCCAAGTGGGACTGACATTGCTCTCTTGTAATGCACCAGTAGTACTTTCCTACCAGGTCCCAAGTGAGAATGACATTGCCCTCTTGTAATGCACCAGTAGTACTTTCCTACCTGGCCCCAAGTGGGACTGACATTGCCCTCTTGTAATACATCAGTAGTACTTTCCTACCTGGTCCCAAGTGGGACTGACATTGCTCTCTTGTAATACATCAATACTACTTTCCTACCAGGTCCCAAGTGAGACTGACATTGCCCTCTTGTAATGCACCAGTAGTACTTTCCTACCTGGTCCCAAGTGGGACTGACATTGCCCTGTTGTAATACATCAGTAGTACTTTCCTACCTGGTCCCAAGTGGTACTGACATTGCTCTCTTGTAATACAACAGTAGTACTTTCCTACCAGGTCCCAAGTGGGACTGACTTTGCTCTCTTGTAATACATCAGTAGTACTTTCCTACCTGGCCCCAAGTGGGAATGACATTGCCCTCTTGTAATACATCAATACTAATTTCCTACCTGGTCCCAAGTGAGACTGACATTGCTCTCTTGTAATGCACCAGTAGTACTTTCCTACCAGGTCCCAAGTTGCCCTCTTGTAATGCACCAGTAGTACTTTCCTACCAGGTCCCAAGTGGGACTGACATTGCCCTCTTGTAATACATCAGTAGTACTTTCCTACCTGGTCCCAAGTGGGACTGACATTGCTCTCTTGTAATACACCAGTAGTACTTTCCTACCTGGTCCCAAGTGGGACTGACATTGCTCTCTTGTAATACATCAGTAGTACTTTCCTACCTTGTCCCAAGTGGGACTGACATTGCTCTCTTGTAATACATCAGTAGTACTTTCCTACCTGGTCCCAAGTGGGACTGACATTGCTCTCTTGTAATACACCAGTAGTACTTTCCTATCAGGTCCCAAGTGGGACTGACATTGCTCTCTTGTAATACATCGGTAGTACTTTCCTACCTGGTCCAAAGTGAGACTGACATTACCCTCTTGTAATACATCGGCAGTACTTTCCTACCTGGTCCCAAGAGGGACTGACAATGATCTCTTGTTATACATCAATACTACTTTCCTACCTGGTCCCAAGTGGGACTGACATTGCTCTCTTGTAATACATCAATACTACTTTACCAGTTTAACAACAAAAGGAATAAACCATTGACTACACACCTTCAGTGAGAAAAAGTTCAGGAAGGGAAAGGTTTACATTAGCTATAGCCAGATGAGCTACGAGTCAAAGGTATCCAGAATAATGTAACCATGAAGTGACCCTGAGGGTCAATATTAGACAATCAACGCTGTTGTAATTCATGCATAAAACACGGATGTCAGAAAGTTCAAACAGTATTAACATTCCTTTCTTTTACAGACAAGGGCCATAACTCCACCCAGCTTTATAATTTAGCAGGGCTGACTTCTTACCTAAATCGCAGAACGTCACATTATCCAGTTTGTTCCACACTGCCATGTTTTCACCTGAACAAAACACACACATCAATATTAACTATGATGTTAATAACTATAATTAACTAGAAGTTGCCCCATTCACCTGTGGTTTAAATCAGTCACATTTGCATCTCAGATGGCTGCAATTTTAGATTTGTAAGCTCTTGCGGTAGACGGGAGCTGGCAGCTAATTTCACTTGACAGCCTTGTGCCTTAACCTAACAACGACATCCTTAGTACATACATTAAATATTCATTCACTAAAATTCTACATTGGAAATTTTATCCCCATTCCCAGTAACTGAAAATTCCAAGTAAGAAGTGTTACTTTGAAATGTTGCCATTTTATTGGTTGAGGGAAGCAGGTGCAGCCATTGTCCACGAGTGGGTGTTAATTTGACAACGACTGCTCGTTGTAGTAAAGTGCAACCTGGAATGCAAAAGAGAAAGGCCTGTAACAGCCAGATAGCTGGCTGCATTATAAGGACACACCTGTTCTTGGATCCAGCACTGCTACATACGGCCATGTGGTGATTTTGTAAAACTGCATGTACTTCCTGCCTTCTTCACTGTCATGGTACACCTGGCAACAGCAAAATGCTCTACTGAACAAATGTACATGTACCATAGAAACATGGGAATACACCAACCACTCAGTAATGTATAGATAGGCTAGTTTGGCCAAGACTCCATTGTCAAGTAACGGTTCCGTCATCGCACAATCCACTTCAGTCCAGTTGTCTTCAACCTCTGCCTCTGGTTTACTTAGATGAAGTCGCAACTGCCGTTTCCAGGTCCTTTTTTGGTAAGTTCCTCCAGCTCACTGATGTTATGGATGGATAACTCGTGTTGTGTTTAATGTTGTGTATGGATAATTGATGTTGTGGATGGATAACTGGTGCTGTGAATAGATAATTGGTGTTGTGGATGGATAACTCGTGTTGTGTTTGATGTTGTGGATGGATAAATCATGTTGTGTATGGATAGTGCATGTTGTGAATGGATAACTGATGGTGTAGATGGATAACTTGTGTTGTGTTAAATGTTGTGTATGGATAATTTGTGTTATGGACGGATAACTGATGTTGTGGATGGATAACTCGTGTTGTGTTTAATATTGTGTGTGGATAATTGGTGTTATGGATGGATAGCTGATGTTGTGGATGGATAATTCGTGTTGTGTTCAATGTTGTGGATTGATAATTGATGTTGTGAATGGATAATTGATGTTGTGGATGGATAACTGGTGTTGTGAATGGATAATTGATTTTGTGGATAGATAATTGATGTTGTGAATGGATAATTGATGTTGTGAATGGATAATTGACATTGTGGACAGATAACTGATCAACTTGTCGATGCACAGATTTTAGTTCGAATTCATCAGCTTTCTTCCCACAAAAATAAGACTGTAATTTTCGGGGTCATGAATCCAACGATCTTGGTAATGAGTGTACTGTTGGGCAATATTGTAGATTTAATGCTCATCATAATCCTCCATCATGAAATTATGCTTCGAGGATGGCGGGATTCTGGTGGGCATATTCCACGTCTACTGGTAACTTTTCCCAGCAAAGTGAACTAGGCTAATGACATGTAGACAATTTGTTCCCGTGAGAAGCATCAAACTTTTCAGCATGTATGTTTAGAATAGGTCGAAATATGGGAAAACGTCGGCTTCACTATGGAAAACCATATGAACGGAGATTTGTCTAGGTATGTGGTGTTAGCATGCCTTTTTCCCCCTTGTCAAGCTGCTCTCCTCATTTATGGTGTCAATGAAACTTTTCAGGTTCTCCTCAGTCTTCAGCCAGCTTCTCAAAGTGGATTCTGATATCTCGTTGTTTTCCCCGACTTTTAGCACATGGCTCCCCAGTCACTCTGGTTATTGCCAGCCGTTTGTCAGATCCTGTGTAGGACTTTCTCTGGGCATCAGGCAGCTTGTAATCAGCTCCTGTGTAGGATTTCCGCTTGGCATCGGGCAGCTTGTAATCAGCTCCTGTGTAGGATTTCCGCTTGGCATCGGGCAGCTTGTAATCAGCTCCTGTGTAGGATTTCCACTTGGCATCAGGCAGCTTGTAATCAACTCCTGTGTAGGATTTCCGCTTGGCATAAGGCAGCTTGTAATCAGCTCCTGTGTAGGATTTCCGCTTGGCATAAGGCAGCTTGTAATCAGCTCCTGTGTAGGATTTCCACTTGGCATAAGGCAACTTGTAATCAACTCCTGTGTAGGATTTCCGCTTGGCATCAGGCAGCTTGTCATCAGCTCCTGTGTAGGATTTCCGCTTGGCATCAGGCAGCTTGTAATCAACTCCTGTGTAAGATTTCCACTTGGCATCAGGCAGCTTGTAATCAGCTCCTGTGTAGGATTTCCACTTGGCATCAGGCAGCTTGTAATCAGCTCCTGTGTAGGATTTCCGCTTGGCATAAGGCAGCTTGTAATCAGCTCCTGTGTAGGGTTTCCGCTTGGCATGAGGCAGCTTGTAATCAGCTCCTGTGTAGGATTTCCGCTGGGCATAAGGCAGCTTGTAATCAACTCCTGTAGGGTTTCCGCTTGGCATGAGGCAGCTTGTAATCAGCTCCTGTGTAGGATTTCCGCTTGGCATAAGGCAGCTTGTAATCAACTCCTGTGTAGGATTTCCGCTTGGCATGAGGCAGCTTGTAATCAGCTCCTGTGTAGGGTTTCCGCTTGGCATCAGGCAGCTTGCAATCAGCTCCTGTGTAGGATTTCCTGATGATTTAGCATCAGGCAGCTTGTAATGTCTACTGGTATGAAATTGTAATTCTTCAACCTTTTTGCATGATTGCATTGTGTTTATTCAAGCACACTTTGAGGGCTTTATTCTGCACAGACTGATACAATTATACTTTTCTTGAAGCCTTGAAATTGGCCAACCAAGCCAATGTAGCTGTGTCTTTAAAAAGAAATTAAAAAGGTGCATAAACAGCAGTGAAAGTTGGTCTTTTATACGCAAAAATGTTGATGAATTTGGGTAACTGCACAATGAGACAGCCACATTTCACCTTATCGGATTATCATTACATGTAATAAAGCTTACTTTATTGCCACCTTGCTCTATTACAAAACAATAACTTATTACAGAAATCTTTAACAACACTAGGGTCATGGCGATGCAACAGAAAGCGATGTGAGAAAACACAAAAACTCTTGTCTCCATCTTAATTTCTAATAATATCTTATACACACACATTTTCTAACAAACACCTGAAACGGCCTTACTGCTGAAAGCTGATTAAATAGTTCCGCGTAAGAACACCAGTGGTGAGGCTAAGCCTAAACAGGCCACCATGTTTGGCATAAAGGTCAATCTTGTCTAGTGATGAGAGTGATGTGAAGAAAGTTCAAAGAGCGGTAAAGAATAAGGAACTTGACACATACCTGCCAGAAGACAAAATGCTGTTTGATGATAGCCTTGACAGCACTGTTACTCCATACATCTCTGTTCAGGGCCTGACACGCAAACTCCTGAACGTTCTGAACATTCACCATTAGCCACCGCCCATCAGTCGTGCCGCTGTCTCTCGCCTGTCAATCAAACAACAGTACTTAACACACCACATACCAAGCCATGGCAGCATGTTGCTTCGGATCTAGACATTGAATGATTGAATGATTTGAGTGATTTGAAATTAACCACGAAAACTACATTTGATCTACTTCATGAGGGATAATTCACTGACGTAAAGGTGCCCTTGTACATCACACGAATAGGAGTGATAACTCAGGAGCTCTTTAATCTCACAGCAATGGGTGGGGTAACTCACCTTGTCTCTCGTATCAATGGGCGGACCAACTTACAGCTGTAAAGGAGCCCTTGTATACCTCATCAACGGGAGGGATAACTCACCGATGTGAAGGAGCTCTTGTGCATAGCATCAATGGGAGGGATAACTCACTGATGTAAAGGAGTCCATGGGTATCGCATCAGTGGAAGAGCCCTTGCGCATTGCATAAAAGGGGAGGGCCAACTCGCCAACATGAAGGAGCCCTTGTGTATAGTATCAATGGGAGGGATAACTCACCAACATGAAGGAGCCCTTGTGTATAGTATCAATGGGAGGGATAACTCACCAACATGAAGGAGCCCTTGTGCATAGCATCAACGGGAGGGATAACTCACCAACATGAAGGAGCCCTGGTGCATAGAACCAATGGGATGGAGAACTCACCAACATGAAGAAGCCCTTGTGCATAGCATCAATGGGAGGGATAACTCACCAACACGAAGAAGCCCTTATGCATAGCATCAATGGGAGGGATAACTCGCCAACATGAAGAAGCCCTTGTGCATAGCATCAATGGGAGGGATAACTCACCAACATAAAGGAGTCTCTGTGCATCGTATCAGTGGGAGGGCTAACTCACAGATGTAAAGGAGCCTTGTGTATCATACCAATGGAAGGGATAACTCACTGACGTAAACGAGCAGAATAACTCAACGTATTGTATCAATGGGAGGGACAACACACCAATGTAAAGGAGCTCTTGTGTATCGGATCAATAGGAGAGATAACTAACTGGCGTAAAGGAATCCTTGTGTATCGCATCAATGTGAGGGATAGCTCATCGACGTAAAAGAGCCCTTGTGTATCGAATCAAAAGGAGAGATAACTCACTGATGTAAAGGAGCCCTTATGTATCATATCTATGGGAGGTCTGAACAGGTCTTCTAACGTCTTCCTCTTACTGTTGCTTCGCGTCACAGAGCGCATAGCCTCCTGCTGGCCTGTGGAGAAAATTGAAATGCAAACCACATGAGAAGTAAGCACAGGTAAATAATGTTCATAAATGTTATAATGATGATGTCTTACTCTTTCTTGCTTATGAGTGCTTTAAAGGAAAAGAAAATTTAAATATCAATCAGATACCACTGAAAAGAGTATGCATTTCCGCGCAGGTGCATGCCATAAAAAAAATTCTAATATGTACCTAAAGGTCATAAATTATAAATAAAAAATTCTTATATATATCGCTGTGGGCAACTCCACTTTGCCTAAGAACTAGTCCTGAAGTCTTCTGTGTTAGGAGGAGAATTGCCATCGGAAACCACCAAAATGCAGTTCGTACATTTCTGGTAGAACTCTTCTTCCCAGAAGGTGGCGACCAGTACATTCCTTTTTCCACTTGACGATCGGGAAACCGAAATGTTGGACATAGGTTCCGAGTTTACACGAACAAGCCGGCAGTTTTAACAACTCTCACTGGCTGAGAGGCAACACACCCTTAGAATAAATTACAGGGTGTTAAAGATGGAGGACATGATGGACTTGGCGATAAATGCCAGCTTTACCGTTTTCAGGCTTTACGTGTATGGCGAGGAAAAATCGCAAAACTATGCAGCTGGCAACACCAGATAGAAAAAAAAGTGCTCTTTTCAGCCTATAGTGTCATGTTTTGAAGTTTTTCTTCTCCTTTTAAAGATTTACTGGATTATCATACATACTGTCAAGCCTCTTGGGTATCAACTGAACAAACATGCATAACCATAATTATGACTTATTTATTTATTTGATTGGTGTTTTACACCATACTAAAGAATATTTCACTTATCCGACGACGACAGGCATGATATGACTTATTTAGTTACTTCCTGTTTGGGTTCATATTGACTTTAAGTATCCTATGCTTGTAACATATGGACATGATGATGCTCAGTTTGCTTTCTGACACATTTTTGTCATTCACACCGTGATCCCTTTTACTTTCCCCACGAGTTGATACTTACGTGTTTCTGTTTCAAAATCTCGAAATCCATCGAACACGGATCTGGCTGTTCTTCTCCTTCCCCGAAAGCCTTAGGACAAATTAGAAAATAAAGGAGACAGTTATTATTTTCTTCTTAGACAAAGTGGAAAACAAAAATAAACAATTAAATACTCATCTATGTACAGGAAAAAAGTGATGAAAAAGTACTAAAGAGTGTGACTGGCAGTATTACTGACAAATACTCAACAATTCCTTGTTTCCCAGGCAGTGGGATCATGAAACCATCTTAAACTTTAACTCAAAATATCAATCATTAAACCTGGTATTTTCCTGTATGTAACAAATAACAATTTTAAAGAGATTTGAAACTCTGACTTAAGTCTAAAATAGTTTCCTGATCATGGAATCAAATTATTTTCAGCTCTAAATGACTCACAGCCTTAAAAGCTGAACTCGCATCACTTACAGCCCTTAAAGCTGAACTCGCATCACCAACAGCCCTAAATGCTGCTTGCATCACTTACAGCCCTAAAAGCTGAACTCGCATCACTCACAGCCCTAGAAGCTGAACTCACATCACTAACAGTGCTAAAAGCTAACTCATATCACTTACGGCCCAAAAAGCTGAAGCCATCTTAGTGACAGCCCTGAAAAATGAAATCACATCATTTACAGCCCTAAAAGCAGAAATCACATCAACCACTTCACAGCTTTAAACTTTTAGCTATGAAAGCAGAGCAAAATACTGCATGGAATCCACAAACCTTTGCAAAAGATTCGCTTTGGAGCCTTAATCATGCATTACATGCAATCTCAAACCAGAAGCTCTTCTAAACATCTTCATCAAGGTTGTCAGAGGGTCATGTCTCAGAATCATTACAATAACTACGATAGAAACGTCCCAGGGACACTTTACTTTACAGGAAAAGTAAAAAGTACACCGGAACACTCAACCCTGGCCTGTTACACTGTATAAAACAGAATAAATGCTTGGTTTTAGAAATCTTACTTAAAAATTAGAATGTTAAGAGAAAGATTTTGGTAACAAGTAACTGCCAGCCATCAACTCAGCAGAACACTCTCCGCCCTTGTAAACTACGTTCTCAAACCAGCCCCCTCACTTACTGGACCTTATGATGATACCTATTGATATTTCTGATGAACCAGTGTGAATAGAGAATTCAGAAGTTAGTCTGGAAGACAAAATCGTGTTAAAATAAAAGTTTGGAATGTGTGGCGATTTCTTTTTTACAAGAAAGCACTCAAGAGCGATGATGAGTATTAGAATAGGGGAGTTTCATGTTGAAACTCCTTTGTCATCCAAGGTAAAAGTGGTCCTCCTGTCATGTGAATGGTAAAGTTTAGGTAACCTTTCTTCACATTAATTCACTGATCACCTGTCTCACCCTTTCCCTGAGGCACTGTTGACACCTCTTTCCTTTAGAAACGTGCCAGGGATACTTTACTTCATTTTCACGATTTTGAGCCAAGTGTTTTCAAGGCACATCGGGTGATTTCTATTAACCAAACTTGTAACGAAACAAGTCTGAATGTGTTTTTCCATGATTACCTGAATCTGGATATTATTCACGTTAATCCACAAGAGTTTAATTACCATTTGTAGTACATGTACCATTCATACCAATTTCTTTCCCACATTATCAGCAGACTACCATTTGACTTAACCTTAGATATATGTACCTGACAGTTAACCTAAATTTTCAGACAACCTTCTATACTTCTCACAAAGGGGGCATCCTACTTATTACTTGTGAAAGCTACTTGTCTGTTGTTTATTACAACACTTTGGGAAATTCTATTTAGTAAGTTACTTTTTTTTAACTTTCCTGTCAAGGCCAGAGACATTAAATTTACATTTATGATGTCTGACATTTGATTTATTTGTTGGATTTGCTTTTTGCATAGTATTCAAGAATATTTTATTTATACAATGGCGGCCAGCATTAGGTGGGAGAAAACCCATGACCCCATCTGACATTTGAGATAAAGCAACCATCAGGTACAAACACAAATAAGTCATAAACACTTAGTCGTACAGGTAGGACCAGGCAGTAGCTCCTACTTGTCACTGGACAGGTGCATGCAGCCATAAAACAGCAGCGCAAAAATATACAGCACATGACACACCAACCAATCAATTTACCTGCATCAAAGATCTCTCTGTGCACTACAAAATAGGAAGGCAATGGTTGGATGTTTGGATTCACTGAAGAATTATTTTGGCAACAGGAAATTAACACTTACATCTACATCTGACTAACATATACCATAAAGCGCGACAAGGTTCTGTCATACATGTAGTCTCGAGAGATATCACACGGTTTCAAACTACCTACAGAGGAGTTACATAACCTACTTCTGGTAGCCATACTGGAGTTCTGTACCTATAGCAGCCCATGTAAACAAGACTCCAAAATGGCTACCTTGCTATTGTTCTGCCAAGGTGATGACGTCACGTGCAACCCCTCTGTCTTTTAATTTTTGTTAACTTTTCTAGATTCACTTTTATTTTTATGACATTCAAATGTCTGAATGAATGGATAGTAATAATGTTATACCGCAATAGCGATATTTAAGTGATTTCTGGTATCTGACCGTCCACACCCATATTTATTGCTGCAAATTTGTGATTAGTTCCCAGTTTCCTGCTTTGCTCAAGATTTATTAATTTACTTATCTGATTGGTGTTTTATGTCGTTCAAGAAGAAGAGCTACATTTCCTAAACTCAAACTAACGTGCTTGACAGGCGTTAATCTACATATTGGGTGCACGCACCATGTTTTCTCAAAGGGCACTATACAAAGCAGAAAGGGGTCAATTTTAGTCAATTTGAAGGCTTTTGCCCCCTGAAGACACTGTTCAGTAAATACTGGGAAAAGCAGTGTTGGGGTTGTTTGACCTTGAATTGACCTTGAGTCATAGGTTTAGCCAGGAGGGTGTCAAAGCGTCTTTGAGACGCCCTATTCTGACGAAATTAACATGGGAGAGATAGAGAAAATTGGAAACGAAACGGCTAAATCTATGCCTTGAGTAGATCGTGTTTAGTCTTTGAATGCAGTCTGCCTTATTACAGCTTACCGTATACTGGTGTCTCTTCTACGAGGGTTTCCTCTTTCTGTGGGATGGGAGCTCGGACCTCGCTGTAAGTACACAGGACACGTGAAGGTCTTGGTTACACAATCAATGATAGCTTTCTTAACACAGGGCTTACAGGCAGAAAAAGCAACACACCACAGAAACTAAATCTACTCTTGAGCTTAGAACCACCCATGGATACTGTTAAACCAGAATTTATGCTTTCATTCACTGTATGAACCTCAAATTTCAGTCATGGCTTTCATTTTGCCTGATTCTGTTAGTTCTACTGATCTTACACATACAGAAAGTTGTTGTGAGGCTTGTTTGGAAGTTTGTGATATTCCACTGGAAAAATGTAAGTCTCAGTTCCAAAAGCAGTGTTTCATAACATTGACGTGCCTCTAAAAAATGCACTTATATGGTCAAATTTTTAGGTCATATCCAGTATCAACATTGTACGGGAGATGACCTACACGTTGCCCAACTTTTTTTATTAGAAACGTGTTTTCAGGTTTGTTTGGATTTATTTATTTCTTTGATTGGTGTTTTACACTGTACTCAAGAATATTTCACTTATACGACGGCGGTCAGCATTATGGTGGGAGGAAACTGAGCAGAGCCCAGTGAAAACCCACGACCATCCGTAGGCTGCTGGTAGACCTTCTCATGTACAAAGGTTTGTTTGGAAGGCAGGGTGATATCCAACTGGAAATACATAGTGATACTACTAATGCATTTATGTGCACCTAAAAATTAAATCTGCGCTTTAGAATTGTTCACTTAATATATAACACTGACCAGTTCTACCAGTGTAGGAAACTGATGAAACCAGAGTAAATCACAAACAAAATAATTTTTGGTGTCATTTTCATAATAATTAGTTCTTTCGTGGTTGAAAAGGTTGAGGATTTACAGTACTTATTTTTTCCATCTTTTTGTGTCAGAAATATCACAATATAACGGTCGCTTTACAAACCTGGTAATGTAGGAAGATGATGCTGAGCTGGGTCCTGCTGTAGCGGCAGCCTCAGAGCGAGCTAGTCCTGAGTTACCTGCCCCTCCTTCCATGTGCATATCAATGGCAAGTTCCAGGTTGTTGTTACAGGCCTCCAGCATGCGTACACCCACATCTTGGCTGCTTCCTGTCAACATAAACACCAACAATAGTCAATCAAGGAGACCCTATCTTTTGAAGTTTTCACTCATGCTACCTGAAACACTACAGCAGAATCTTTATCTGCTGACTAATGTCTGTATTTGTTACTTCTCACACAGCAGTACAGGCTGTTAGCCTGATGGGAGTTTTCCCGTCTGTGAGATAGGAGAAGTGCATATGAGGACAATGGGACAGGAAAAGTAAAAAGTAGACCGGAACACTCAAACCTGGCCTGTTACACTGTATAAAACAGAATAAATGCTTGGTTTTAGAAATCTTACTTAAAAATTAGAATGTTAAGAGAAAGATTTTAGTAACAAGTAACTGCCAGCCATCAACTCAGCAGAACACTCTCCGCCCTTGTAAACTACGTTCTCAAACCAGCCCCATCTCTTACTGCACCTTATGATGATACCTAAAATCGTGTTAAAATAAAAGTTTGGAATGTGTGGCGATTTCTTTTTTACAAGAAAGCACTCAAGAGTGACGATGGCTGTCAGAATAGGGGAGTTTCATGTTGAAACTCCTTTGTTCTCCAAGGTAAAAGAGGTCCTCCTGTCATGTGAATGGTAATGGTTAGGCAACCTTTCTTGACATTAATTTACTGATCACCTGTCTCACCCTTTCCCTGAGGCACAGATGACACCTCTTTCCTTTAGGAACTTCTCAAGTTCACAAACATTCAGATTCTCAATCGTCTCTATTATTTCTCCACTCTAAATTACTTTTCATAAAGCTTTTTTCAGACGCCTATGTTATGGTGAATGGGATCAAAAATAGTTATTTCCAGGCCTGGAAAATGCTTAAAGGAGGTAACCACTGCTAGATGTCGCTCCTGTCAATCTAATATCGCTCTCCCGTTGCATGAAGAATTATCTTTTTGTACATCAGTGACAGTACGATATGAGACAACTTGTGTGGAGAGAAGCAAAGTTCGTCTTCATGAGGACGGACTCTCACATGTTACTCCAGATTTCACCATCCTAAGAAAGTGTGTCTTTAGCAGCCTTTGGCTGTCTGGCTACAAATTTCATAGACTGCTTCAGTTCATGTCAGGTAATAAACATGTAGCACAATTCAAAGTTTGTTGTAAAGTTTTTGATATTGCCAATATGGGTGAGTCGGCATTAGCATGTCATATCGGTGGAATAAAAACCATGAGATTGATCCCACACTCATGCCAACTGAGTTCATGGCACCAGTGCCAACGGAAATGCTGGCAAGTTGAAAGTCAACTCCCTTAACACTTCCCAGGTCTGAAAATAACTTTATCTAAAATCAAGGACTTTCCATGATTTTAAGGACATGCACGAACACTGCCATCTCACTCTGCTCTAACTTAGTGGTAAGTGAGATCGCACTGAAGTGATCGCAGCCTTCCAATAAGCCACATTCACATTTCAGGATGCTTGCCACTATCTGACCAAACTTGCCACAACAGAGCAGCCATGGTTAAATTAACACTCAGTCGAGGAGGGTGGCCTTTGAAGTTTGAGGTTGTAGTTGATATGCACGGCCAATAAAAACGCAACATTTCAAAGTAACACTTTCTACTGGTCACTTTCTCTATCCATTTTACCATCAGTTACTGTCAATGTGGGCACAATTTCCAAGGCAGAATTTTCCATGAAACAGGTATTTCAGGTTGTCAGCATACTGTCGCTAGGTTACAGTTGAGGTTTCCAAGTGAGAATTAGCACTAAATTTCTATATACTGCAACATCTTGCGACATTTCTATTAAAAAAATGGCGCCCGTTTGAAATGCGAAAGTGACTTATTAAGTTATGCTTCAAGACAGATATTTCGGTTAAAAACGTGATAAATGAAGTAGATCTGTTTTTCCTGTTTCACAAACTAAAGTGAGCTATGCATCTGGTAGTTGCGGAATGGGTTAACTCTTATCGAGCAACGCACTGCAGTTGCAAGAGTTACGTAGAGAAACAGCCCCAAATGTGTCGAATTGAAAGTTAGGAACATTTACTGCTGTTCACACTCACATTAAATCTTCCCAAGCATAAATCGAGGTCAATTTCCTGTTCTTTCAAATTAACTAGGGCTAACCTGTTCTTAGGTTGTCCTAAACACTAAATGACAAAAAAGGACATCTTTGGGATCTACCCTACTGTGGCCGCCATCTCCATAACTCTAAAGGCCATAAAGCTGCTATGGCATAGGTTCGGAAAATGTAATTATTTTTCATGAGCATACGTGATTGTCATGGACTTTTTGGATTTGTCAAGTCTCACACCAGGTTAATAAAAAACAGAGATCACACGGATGACGTCGATTTATGCTAGGCAAATGTTTCTTACCGTGAATGCGACACATTTGTTTCTCTTTGTAACTCTCGCAACACATATGTTGCTCGATGAGAGTAAACCTACGCTGTAACTATGCGTCTGGCTAATCCTGGAGCGCTGTCAGCTATTAGCAGGCATTTACGAGCCCCATGCTCAGAGAAAAATGCATTTCATCTCCCCCTTTTTTTTTCAGCCGGCTGTCACCTCGGATCAAATACTGTGTAACCTGCCCCACTTCAAGTTACGTTTTGACGGCAAAAACAACAATAACTGAACGATCTTACAACACAGATATCAGCTTGAAACATTAGGCATTATTTCTATTGTCAGACAGTTATCTTATCCCATTTCTTTTACCTGTTATCGTGCAGAATTGCTCGACAAGCGACTCAGTGTCTCTTTCCTTAGACGTCGCCATGTCGCTTTCGCGGTAACCCAAAACGAGGCTCAATAGGAGTAGGCTAACCTCCACACGAAGAAGAGCTACAACACTAAATCTTGGGTGGACGATACTTTTATTCTAGAACTCTAAGATGAAGTCAAAATGATAAATTGATATTCTACACTAAATGGACAAGTGATTACTTAGGTTAAATTGAACGTGTTAGTTACTTGTGTGTTTCGGAATGAACTGTTTTGCATGAAAATGCTCAGGAAAACCTAGGTTTAGCCATGGAAGTAGAATATTTTAACTCCATGGTTTAGCTTCAAACAACCAGTGCACCTTTTTAAGAACTAGGCGTAGAGTGCTTACAATTTGAGGGCGTACCGGTTGGGTGGCTCAAAGACATTAGAATATAATTCGTACTTTCGCACCCACCCATGGTATGAATATACTCATCGCAATCTAAGCTATTAACCTTTTGATATCTGACTACTTTCACGACTGCCAACATGACAGGAAACAGTTTGAAAAATATTTTATAGCGGGAAGACGCATGCGACTGTTTTTATTTCTTTCTCTATCTGAATTAAGAGCTCAAGACATTTTTGATGAGATAATTTCCAATAATAATCACACAAAAACTCTAGTGTCTTTGTCTGAAGAAGACATAGGCCCTATGTAGGCCTAAATAACGAGTGGGTGAACTAAATATAATTATCAAAGGTGAATAAATATAATAATTATCTAAGACGGATTCGTATCATGTTTTTGTGCCCCACGAAGAATTTGTGGGTGGGGGAACCAGCCTGGATTAACAATGCATTAGTCTTTGGCACGTGTAACGCACAGATTTTCTACCGCCGATCGACCTCAGTTAAAGATCTGAGTGTTATAGGACTTATGTAATTAAAACCATTTTCGGAAATTCCCACTAACCATGCAGGTACACAGAAAATATGTAGGCCTACATAATAAACATTTGTATATAAACACAAGGTATGTTTATTTATCTGAGTGAGGTTTTATGTCGTACTCAGGAATAGTTCACTTATACTACTGCGGCCAGATTTATGATGGGAGGAAACCGGACAGAGCCTGTGTGAAACTCACGACCAACAGCAGGCTGCTGAGGACCTTTCCCAGTAAGGACGAAGCCAGCATGAGCTGGACTTGCACTCATAGCGACCGCATTGGCATGAGGCTCCTGGCCGGGCCATTGTGCCACGCTGGCACGCAAACCACCTCGGTACAGGAAGCCCCCTTCCCCCGCAACTTAAAAAAATTTTTTTATACTATCATGGGGGAATCGGTTTATTTATGGTTTCATATAGCTCAAAATTATTCTCCTTAAAAATTAATGATTTATTTTCGGATTATTAACTTATATTGAAATTATTATACATGTCGAAAATCGCCCAGTTGTTTCAAACACGTATAAGGAATGTTAAACAATTTACAATGAAACTCCCATTTTTGCTAATTCGTATAGGTTAATGAAGAAATATAGTGTTGAAATGGAGATCAAAGGTTAAACTTCACTTTAGGTGCCTGAGATCAGCATTATATATGGAACTATATGTATACATATAGTCGATGACCTGATACGGAATATCTACCCTTAGTAAAATGCAAGTAGGTCAACAGCTTTGAAAGTTTGGCCTTGTAGGCCTATATTATGCGTACACCATCAAGTACATGTATATATATATTTTCGTTTAAAATTGTTGTTTTTGACCTGCGATTGACATACATCAAGTTATTTTGGGCATGGACCGGTAGTCTAAACTAGCATGACACCTAGGCCCTATACTGCTTTTACCGGCCCGAATGGTAGGCCTACAGTTGGTAGAGCCTCCGCTTCGGGAGGAGATTGATGCAGGGTCAATCCTGGGTCGTGTCAAACTTAAGATCTTGAAAGAGGAAGTTATAACTTCCTCGCTTGGCGTGCATCATTAAGGGAATAATGCAATGACTGCTTTACCCGTATCAGTAGGTTATAAAGGCTCGGGCGGGGCGTCTGACTTGCTTTCGGTAGGTTGTCTCCGTGAATTAGTACTAGACATAAGAGCGGTGGAAATCCGTCCTGCAACAAGGAGTCACGTAACATGCACTCTATGGGCTCTTGCGTCGTCATATGGCTGAAAATTGTTAAGTACGATCTTAAACCCCAAGCACTCACTCACTCTACTGCTTTCATCTGTGATAACATTTCAAATGAGATTCCCTGGGAGACATTAAAAAATAATCTATAAAATATACTCGTGTCACAGCAATCTTTGTTTAATGTAACAATGTTGGTGTGCTCTAACGAAGGTGTTTCTTTTTATCAGATGACCTGTATTTCATAATCAGAACTGCATACCGATACTCAAAACACAAAGTGTACACACTCCAATCCTATCCACGGCACGTGACGGAATACAAATCATGTGACACTGATTGTTCAAAATGGATGCTGTGTTCACCTTTTCGTTGATTGCCGTTCTGCTTGCTGCCAACCCGGTGTGTCACGCCCTCAGACCTCCGGTATTCCTGGGGCGCCATGATGGTGGATTTCTGGGGAATCCGGTTGCATCTGAGAAGACTGGAGCGGTTCCACCGGATCAGTATTTTTCACAAAAGCTTGACCATTTCAACTACATCGATGATTCGTCCTGGCAACAGGTGTAGGCCCTATGTATATCTATTTATTTATAAGCCTCCGTGGCTCAGTTGGTTAGCGCGCTAGCTCAGCGTAATGGCCCAGAAGCCTTTCACCAATGCGGTTGTTGTGAGCTCAAGCCCAGCTCATGCTGGCTTTCACCCGGCCTTACGTGAGAAGATCAGGGTCGTGGGTATATTATGGTACAGCGTTTAGTTGTTAATAAAATACAAAGAAAAAATAGAAAGAAAAATTATAAAAGGTCTTAAAATTATTGAAATTAAGATTTTGAAGCCTCAAAACATAAACAAAAACAACTTGATTAAACAAATTTTACTAAAAATTTAATTGAAAACTGTTTAGGCATGTTCGAGCTCATTTATTATTGAAAAACTTTACCTTTTTTCAATTTCCGGTCGGCTTAAAGATGTTGAAAATGTTAACAAATTAAATGTAACCCGAAAGGTGTGACTTAATTTTTAGCCGGGACGAAAAGGATCGAAATTTAAAGAGGATACATTTCACAGAATATTTGTGTCATAAAGGTTTAATATCTTTCACACTGTTTTTGCATACATTTTGATGAGCATTCAACAATATGTGGATAGACATACCCTGCCTTCGCTGGCATGTGGATTTGTTTAACACTTCAGATCTTGGGATTTAAGTTATATACCGGTATGGCAAAATATTTATTTATTTATTTGATTGGTACGCGGCGCTCAAGAATATTTCACTTATACTCAGGCGGCCAGCATTATGGTGGGAGGAAACCGCGCAGGGCCCGTGGGAAACTGTCGACCATCCGCAGGTTGCTGAACGACCTTCCCACGTACGGCCGGAATGGAAGCCTGCGTAAGCTGGACCTGAACTCACAGCGACCGCATTGATGAGAGGCTCCTGGGTCATTGCACCGGGAATGGGAAAAAAAGTACCGGTGCATGGCCAGTAGTAGTTTTTACTCAATTTTCACAAAATATCTCAAGCTAATCTCCGTTGAAACATTTCTTAGTTTTACTGAAATGTAACTGTAATACTTCAAGGCAATTATATATTACCTTTCGTAGTTGATTCAAAGAGAAAATAAATAATATATGCGTTTAATTATATGTAAGACACTGGGATTGACGAGATGTATAAAGCGTCCGCCTAGTTCACCTTTTACACAACTGTTTGAGTCCAATCAGTTTATAGCACAAATTGGCCCTATTTCTATGCTTCAGCGCTATTTTATAAGCACCCAGTATTACCAGGATAATGGTCCTGTCTTTCTGATGCTGGGGGGAGAGGCAGAGGCTAACCCTCAATGGATGGTCCAGGGGCAGTGGATCAATTATGCTGCTTCTTACAACGCTCTAATACTTATGCTGGAACATCGCTACTACGGAAAAAGTCGACCAACGAGGTAGGGTATCAAATGAAAATGAAGTTTGTTCAAGAAATTTTAAATTAAATTTTATTTTAAATTTTAATTTAATCCGCCGAAAAGTTTTTTGCGCCTTTCCGGCACTAATTAAGACTGTTAAATGCTTCTTTTCACAGAACTCCTTCTAAATTTCTTACTTGGTTTCTGTTGAACGTTGTCTTGGAAATTAGTCTTGCGATTCCTTACCCGGAATTAACGTGCTTTATATATGGTTGACATCTGGTGCACAAATGTCCGATCCGACGACTAGATATAAACGCGTGACGGATTTGCAATAGAAAGACTTGCAGCACATGTCGCTGGATATCTGAGTAACACTTGGCCTTGAAGCCGCAGCCTATACTGCGGAAGCTGGATTCGGTCTTGTGACCTAAAGGGCCAAGGGGTAAGTTTCTCCCTGTATACCGCTAAGATGGGTTGGTCAGCAAGGGTCCACTTCAGAAGTCTTTGAAGTGCTATACTCTCTTAAAGAGGCCAAATGTGTTATAATGATACAACATGTTAAATACTGTAAAATATGAGTGGCAGCATATTAAAATTCGACACTGCGTAATGATTGTTTGCAGGTTGCAACATAGTATTAAAAATAACAGTATTTTTAACATTTTATAATGTGGAACACAAGTGAAAGTTAAAGATAGTGTTAAATTACAATACTTTGTAAGCTTCTAACTTATTAATCATTTAACACAGCACCTAAAAGTGTTAATTTGAATTTAAAATAGATTTAGTTAAAAAAAATTTCTAATTGTTTTGTAAAATGTTTTATTTAAGTGTTAACGTAACATTTCAGTTTTAAGACAACATTCAAAAGAGTTACATTTTAACTTTAAGTTGGTGTTAAAGTGTACTTATGTTGTTTGGAGGTGGGTTTTGGGATTATGGACTTGGAACTCGCCTTTATGGCATACAAACGTATACATACGAGTTTTATAACCATGTCATGTGACAGAATCAAGAATTGATCAAATCTCTTCCACATTCCCTTCCGTCTTAAAAGGTAAAGATTTGCTACGTCAGTGATATGCACCATACTGAATGACGTACACAGTGTGTTCCATATCTTAACATCTTTGCTCCGCGTAATTAAAAAAAAAACAGGAGACATTTTCAACATTTGTAATAAGAAACGCTTCGCAAAAGCACTGAACACAACATACAACATACATTTAACGTCCTCTCATGCAGTGAAGAGCCGACATTTATTTTTTATCCTGAGTGCACTGTCTCAGTATTTCATGTTTTTTTTTTGTCCCCAGTGATCTGAGTACAGACAATCTACAATACTTAAGCGTGGATCAAGCTCTCGCAGACGTGGCTAGCTTCAGACAATTCATGTGCGATCAGATGCCGGAGCTAAACACGACAAAGTGGATCGTGTTCGGCGGATCATATTCAGGTAAATTTTTGACGTGGACGTCTCATTAAACTGCATTAGTTAGTTGATATGCCCCGTAAACAGGGGACAGAGGTTCGATCCCGGGGCGGGTGAAACTTTAAAACTGGTAATCTTGGTTGATTTCCGATTGACATCCAAACAGATTAAGGGGAAGAGCCAAGTTCTCGTTCGCCCGGAGTTGGTATATTGCAGCCATTGGGATGTCTTCAGCGTAGCTTTCCAGAGAGGCAGCATTATTACTAGGTAGGTCTTCGGATTGCAAGACCTGCTGTAAAGAGTGAGTGAGTGCTTGGGGTTTAACGTCGTACTCAACAATTTTTCAGTCATATGACGACGAAGGAATCATTAGGGTGCATGCACGTGTAATGTGCCTCCTTTGTTGCAGGACGGATTTCCACCGCTCTTTTATTTAGTGCTGCATCAGCATATAGAAATGAATTCGCAATGGTGTAAGTTCCAAGTTCCTACCACAAGCGGTTTCGTCGAAACTGGGCTTTACAGGGAAAAAACATTCCGAATAACAATTACTTATTAAAGGACAACCTGCGGATGATCGTGAATTTCTCTCTGGATCTTCCCAATTTCCTTCCACCATAATGCTGACCGCCGTCTATAAGTGAAATATTCTTGAGTATGGCATAAAACACCAATCAAATAAATAAACAAACAAATAAATAAATAAATAAAGTATTAAAGGAAACTTTAAATTTAAAGCAAAGGCAGGATTCTGAGCATGCTCATGTCTTCATGCCATGCGTATCTTTGAGCTTGTTTAAAATAATGAAAAAAAAAAACCGTTCCAAATGCTCGATATTGTAGTGATACTTAACTATATATAGCTTTCTATGAAACAGCCAAAACTTCCATAAGCTGCATTCATTCACTGAAAACACATTTTTTCATTTATTTAACATTTAGTTTGCTATGTCATGTCCTTATTGTACAGGTTCCCTAGCGGCCTGGTACCGCCTTAAATATCCTCATCTGGTGGATGGGGCCGTGGCTTCCTCGGCTCCGATGTACGCCATAATGAACTTTCAGGGTAAGGTTGAAATGTAGAGGATATCATAAGCACTATATATATATATATATATATATATATATATATATATATATATATATATATGTGTGTGTGTGTGTGTGTCTGTGTGTCTGTGTGTGTGTGTGTGTCTGTGTGTGTGTGTATATATGCGAGGTAAACATGTAGCTGGATCTGCTTTTATCAATTGCTTCCATTCAGTGTGATTTTGATATTTCCAAATTTCAAGTGTTTATATTGTATGTAAGCTTGGCAAATCAAGCTTGCTGTTCTTCATTTCATGTGAATTTGAAATTTTTGTATTTTTAATGGTTCATAATTTATTTCCTTTATGTTTGAAATTTCGAATTTCTGCTTGTTCATAGTTCGTATGAGTTTTGTTCCTGTTAGGGTGACATTTGTACTTTCTGCCTGTTCATAATTCGTGCGAACTTTGTTTCTGAGCGTGACCTTTCCAATTTTTGCCTGTTTATATTTCGTGTGGTCTTGACATTTCTATGTCACTTTAGGTCGCGCGTTCGAATCCAGCTCTCGCTGTTTCTGCTGCGTCATTAGGCCAAGGGCTGTCAGTTACCTGGCAAGGTCGGTGGATTACATTGTAATCTCCTCCACAAACTTACATTTTGTTTTCTTCATTTAAGTGAAAAAAAAAACACCAATCATATAATAAATAAATAACTAAATTAAAAACAAACTTTCAGAGTCAATGCTTTCAGCGTGTCTACTAGCGCTTCATGCGTGTGAACATGTCACGTCACAGTGCCTCCTTGAAACTAAAGTGATATGATTGTTTCATATATTTGAATGCAATTCTCCTATGCTGGTCACTGACGGAGTTACCAAAGCAAAAACAACAAAACAAAACGAAAGTTTTTGCAACTCCTAAAGTGTAAATGATATCTTGTGTAACATTCCATCTCGGACTGGCTCCACCGATGCTCTATTCTGATAGGTTACTTGTGACGTTTTCTTAGGTGTCAGCCACGTTTCCTTCAATCTTAAACTTGACACCCAAGGAAAACAGACGTTCCGTGAGTTTTGGGTGCCTTTTCCCAAACAATGGCGACTCGGGTCCAAGCTGGACTGACCAGTGTTCCCGTGTGATACATAAGTACTACAGTACCACGTTGCCCACAGATTGTCATCTCGAAGGAAGCAATGACCAATAGACTATACACAAATTTGGCTCGAATTGCTTTAGGTTGTAAAGGATCCCTATCGCGTTGTAGCGCACCGGTACAAATATCAGTACAAACTGAGTTCAGCCCAAAAATGTCAGAACATTGTTAAAATGAGCAGGGCATACCGAAGCTTGGACCTGCTGGAGATATAATTTCAGTTGATTATAAAGGTGTGTTTAAATCGAAAAACGCTCAGAAATTTTCAAATCGCTGCAATGTCGATAAATAGGCCTACGAATGCGCAATGGAACTGTAGGGTTTTGGGGATGTTTAACCTATTTGTTTTTGCAGGCAAGCCTGTGATATAAAAATTTACCGGATGAAATTCCGTCTTTTGTGAATCAGTGAGATTTTACTCTAACAATTGATGTAAATGGTTTAATTGTTGCAACGTGTACAACCCTACCTCATCGTAAACACAGTGAGGTAAAGAAAAGGTGTGCAGTGTTATAATAAGGCAATTTACAATAGGGGAGTTAGGATAGATTTGTCAACCGTAAAGCAGCCCACCTATGTCATGGGAGTTGTAAAAAATGTTAGCCAAGCTTTCTTGACATTAATTTACCGATCACTTGTCTCGCTCTTTTCCGGAGGCACAATGCACACCTCTTTCCTTTGGGATTTTCTCACATTCACAAAAGTTAAGATTCTTAATTTTCTCCTTCATTCGTCTGCTCTAAATTACTTTTATGAAAACTTTTTTCAGACGCCCAAGTTAAAGTAAAGGTGATCAAAAATAGTTGCCTAACATTTTTGACTGGCCACATGACACATTTTCTACCTTCATCGACAAAAGAGTGTGAACTCCAAACTCCCTTATTCAGCCCACCTCCACGCATACATGTCGCCTAACAACACGCCCTCCGTTACATAGGCCTTCTGTCCTAAATTTGACAGATCTGTTGGTGGCAGCAACTCAGTCCATCTATGCCACTCAATCAAGCTGGTACAACGGCTGGTTTTGCTGGAGCGGGTTTATGAACGGTACAAGCATAATCAACGGCATGGTTTCATATGAAACAAAGAAAGCGGAACAGCTGTTAAAGTAAGATTGATTTATATTGATTACCCTGACTCTGAAGAAAATGTATCTGTGCATTTGTGTCGTCGTAGTTAACAATTTTTCCGTCATATGACGACGGGAAGTTATTCGATGTGTGTACATACACAAGGTCTTCTTGTGTGTATGTGTGTGTGGGTTTTTTTTGTTGTTTTTTTTTTGGCTCGGCGAAGGGAGCCGCCACTGAAGCATCATGCCGAAGACACCAGATATGACACCCCACCCAGTCACATACTGACACCGCGACAATTAACTAGTCCTCTATTTTTGTTAGGCCACCGAAGCGGTCTAAAGTGATCGGGTTTAAGAGCACACTGGTAGCATTAGAATAATTTGTCTCGAAATTCTTCGAACTAATGATATCACGAAGCAATTTGAACGAGTATTATACGCCAGCAGTAAACTACCTTTATAGGAACTCTCAGTCTTAGACTTGTGAAAAAGTGGCTACCAGTATTAAGTTAAACCAGACAAAGTTTGACGGATTATTTCTGAATTTGGTTTCAGAGTTTGTGACAAAATTGATCCTAAAAATATGGATGACGTCTCCAACCTGTTTTCTGTGCTGGCGAGCCTCGTTGAGACTGTCGTACAGTACAGTAACGACAACAGACAGTTTGAGGTAAGGCAACAGTGCAAGCTTTTCTGTTTCCACCATGTTGACGCAGTGCAACACACGCAGATCGGACCACAGCAGCATTTGGCAAGCCAATATAACACCATACTGTTGAAAGAGAAGTAGTGTTTAATTGCCCAACGACCCACTTTTGTCACCAAGGCTCCATCGACGTTAAGAGCGGGTGAATCTGGGATTGGATGTATCCGGCATTTCACGGCATGATACAAGTAGCTTACATTACCAGTGGCAACGCACGATTATTTTATAATTAATCTGGATAAATGACTGTTATATATTAAGAGATAGGGCAGATGGCTAAATGAACTGAATTCATCAGTCAAATCCTTATGAAGGGAAGTTTTTTGGAGTGTTCATGTACCAAAGTCTGAACAAAAAGTTGTCAAACAGTGATCAGTCAAGCCAAAGTAGCGAAAAACTAATTTTTTAGACACTTCATTAAGACACTAGATTAGGGCTGAAATGGGTTTTACAAGCTTCGTTTTATACTATGCAGTCGCTGTGATCTCAAGTCCAGCTCATGCTGGTTTCCTCTCCGACCGTACGAGGGAAGGTCGGCTAGCAACCTGCGGATGGTCTTGGGTTTCCACCGGGCTTTGAAAGGTTTCCTTCAACCATAATGCTGGCCGCCGTCGTAGAAGTGAACACCAATCAAATAAATAAATGAATCATTTTATACTCGAATGTCACTGTTGGCACATGGTGTACTAATATCAGTTGCAAAATGAATTCGACCAGTTAGAAATTGAAAGCCTGTATACTGAGTTGTGGTTCATTTCTCAGGGAGCTCTCGGTACGGATATCAACATAGAGAAGATGTGTAAAGTGCTGACGGATTTTTCTCCCGGAAAGACCTTGACTGACACGTTCGGAGACGTAGTTAAAATGTTACTCAAGGCATACAACGAACCCTGTCTGGATTTCAAATACACTAAAATGATTGACCGACTGAAACAAGTGGACTGGAGCAGTGAGAGTGCCGGCGGAGGTGAGACGGTTTTTTTTAGGAGGCCTGGCTGCTTATTTTTCATCCATATGGGGCATTATTTTTGCACGCCAAACACCGAAGCTTACTGTATGGTGTGTATTTGGCGGATATTTGGCGAAACTTAAGTGACGTACACACGTGAAGGCAGGCTAAAAAGTCAGCGCCTTCAATCCCGCACCTCCAGACCCTTGTTGTGTTGAGCCGCCATAAAACCAGATTTCTTCCCGATCGCTTCAGCCGCGTATATGCAAGGGAACGAGACTTGCTGGAGAGGTTATGGAAATCCTTAGACTATCTTCCCGCTACATTCCTAACCATTGGGTGAGTGAGTGCTTGGGGTTTAACGTCGCACTTAACAGTTTTTTTAGTTATATGACGACGAAGGAGTCCTTAGAATGCGTGTTATGTGCCTCCTTGTTGCAGGACGGATTTCCACCGCCCTTTTTTCTAGTGCTGCTTCACTGGGACGTCTTACCGAAGGCAAGTAAGCCACCTCGCCCGAACCATTATACTGATACGGGTCAACCAGTCGTTGCACTATCCCTAAATGCTGAACACCAAGCGAGGAAGCTGCCACTTCTTACGTGTAACCCGACCCAGGATTGAACCTTGATCCACCGCTCCCGAAGCGGACGCTCTACCAATTGTGCTAGCGGAGCCGTTCCTAACCATTGGTGGTTCATTACTCATTGATGCACAGTCAACATAGTGATGGTACTTATGAATCCACATGGTGTAATATATTAGGGTATTGTAATGGACATAAGTAAACCTGTATATTTGGGAAACGAAGAAGGGGCGATAACTCTAAAGAGGTCGTGGTATAAGAAATGACAAAGTAAAACCATTTATTATACATTAACATTGTAATCAATCATCTTGGTTTTTTTTTCGAAGTTTTGCGCTCAGAGTAAGATAATTTAGGTTGTGACGGAGTTACAGCGTCATTCGATTATCATTTTTTCAACTTTCGGTTGCGCTATACAGTGGTGTAAGCGTATCGGGATTTGACACTAATAACCCTTGGCCCAATAGGGAATTTTTTTCATATTTACAGCGTCTTCGCTGAGAGTTTTTCTAAGGCATTATTGCCCACTTCTATACCTGCACAGCAGAACTACACAAGAGGTGTTACCTGAATATGCATGTATACTTCAATCATATGAAGACGAGGAGTCATTAGGTGTATGTACATATACTATGTCTTATTGTGGCAGGGCGAGTCCATGCTGCCAAAGTGCTGTCGCCAGTGAAGTACCAATCATGCCGAAGACACCAAACATAACACCCCAACCAGTCACATTAAACTGACACCGGGCCAACCTCTCAGTGCTGAACGTCAGTCGAGGTAGCTACAAGTACCATTTTTTAAAAGTTGTTTGGTATGACCCGATTCGGATTTGATCCCTGGTCTCCAGACTTCTAGGCAGAAGCTCTAACCACTAGGGTACCGACACCATCACCTTTGGTGGTAAAATGCATCCATTTTCAGTGAATGCTGATTGGATGCGCTACCTCCAGTCAATACTCTGGCCTCAGTAGCACAGTTGGTAAAGCCTCCGCTTGGGGAGCGGTAGATCCAGGGTCAATCCTGGGCTGTGTCACAACTAAGACTTTAAAAGAAGAAGTTGCAGCTTCCTCGCTTGGCGTCCAGCATGAAGGGGATAACGACTGACCCGTATCAGTACAATGGCTCGGGCGGGGCGACTTACTTGCCTTTGGTTAGTCGTCTCATTGAAGCAGCACTAAATGAAAGAGCGGTGGAAATCCGTCCTGCAACAAAGGGGCACATTACACGTAGATGCACTCTAGGGACTCCTTCGTCGTCATATGACTGAAAAAGTGTTAAGTACGAGGTTAAAGCCCAAGCACTCACTCATTCACTCCAATCAAAAGCACAATGCGAATGTTCACATGTTTAACTACTGGTTGTTTACAGATAGACAGTGGATGTTCCAGACCTGCACGGAGTTTGGTTTTTATCAAACCTCTGATTCTTACGCGCAGCCATTTGGGAACGACTTCCCCTTAAGGTAAATGGTGACTTGGAGTTGTCTCCTCTTAGGCAAACATCCACGTTGACTGTTTTCCATTGCTATACATACATGTATTCACACAACTTATTTCGAGTTCTCATGTTGTCTGGAATTCAAAGCCCACTCGGGTAATGCCTGCAAGATCTCTAAATTGCTATTAATTGTTCGTCATGCCTGGGCGCTTAAGAACAAAAGGATCCACATATATATTAGTGTCCAGTGAACTGTGTGTGACATGTTACAGAGTTAGTGAGGCAGCACTATAAGATTTGTTGGTATTAGGACAAGTTTTCCCGACACAGAATAATAAACGTAATTAACCAAAGTTAGGTTACATCCAACACAAACAGAGAACCAGTTCAGTTTGACAGATAGGAATTCCACTGTCTCTGCCAATGTTAAATTAAGTTAAATTATGACTGTGGGCTGTGTAGGCATTTGTCGAAAAACATCATGGTGTGTGGGTTGGAAACAATTCTTTATTGAAAAAAGACGCGAATTAATACACACTGGGAATATCACCCGTACGAACTTTATCAACAGTTTTGAAAACTTATGCTTTGAATGGTACTGGATTAACGCGTTACTAATAAAGTGTTTTGACTTTTTTTAAGCTGAAAGTTTTTAGAAACTGATATATTATAATGTTTGTTCAAATGATTGACAAATGTGTCTAGAACCTACGTGCGTTCGACATCTCGGCACGGGTCAGGAAAGTCCTTTCTGTACTCAAGCATTCAAACTCATGGGCAGTATATTTCTCTTCTTTCAGCTTTTTCTTACAGCAGTGCTCGGATGTCTTTGGATCAAAGTTCACTGAAACTTTGTTGAAAAGGGGCGTGGAACGGACAAATCTTAACTACGGAGGCATCTTTTTCAAAGGATCTAAAGTGATTTTTCCGAACGGATCATTAGACCCGTGGCATACTATCAGTATCACGATGAATTCTCCCAATATGGACGATATAACTCCAATATTCATCAACGGTGAGTCGTAATATCTGTGTCTCATTTATTTATATTTGTTTTAAGGCTGCACTGATGAGTGTGTTCACTTGTATGACTGTGGTTCGGTTCATAGGCTGAACGGATAGAGCGGATTAAACCACCGCCTCTCGACAGGTACTTGGCAAACTTCCTGACTTAATGCGGCTGTTGACCCAACGAGATTTCGGGACCACTTCACAAATTCAAAGCGATTTCTGGCTTTATCTCGACAGATTCTGAGCGCTTATTCCTCACAGTGCTGAGAGCCAAATAAGGCAGTAACAAGTACCATTTTTAAAGTCTTTGGTATGACCCGACCCGGGTTTGATCTCGGGTCTCCTGACTTCGAGGCATCCAACCATTAGGCCACCCAAGCGGTCAAGAATCAAACAAACAGAGCTAACGATGTTCTTGAAGTTGTTCCATATGTTCCAATTCGCATGCGCGTTTGTTGCCAGGTACTGCCCACTGTGCGGACATGTATCCCAGCTCGCCTAAGGATCTCCCACAGCTTGTGGACGCCCGCCAAATGATTCAGAAGACGATTGGACGGTGGCTGGAAGAAGACTAAACATTGTCATGTGGATTGATCATATTATTATAGCAGATGAAATATCTGTCTCACAAAGTCTCAATACTCATTATTACCCAGACAGATGATTAATTATGTTGGCCTCGGACTCGTTTGGTGACAGAGATAAATAGCGCCAGGGAGCACATCACAGTGTATCATATTCAGTAGTCTAGTCTTAAATAGTCAGTAGTCTAGTCTGCATAATCAAAAGTTTTCGTCTGTGTAGTCTGTAGTCTCGTCCGCAGAGTCAGTAGTCTAGCAAACCCGAACAATAGTGAGAATGTTTTTATAGTGAGTCACCGAAAGTCTAGCATACCGAGAAAAGAATGAAAATGGTGTTTTATGTTGTATGGTGAAATATTATTTAAATGGCCTTCGTGTATTGTATAATAAGGTATAATGTATATATCACTACACAATGGTTTTATAAAGTATTGTTTCTGTCCGTTACATTACTAGTATACCTTAAACTTCAAATTTTGTTACGCGTAAAAAATATTTATTTAGTTGATTGGTGTTTTGCGCCATACTCAAGAACATTTCACTTATACCACGATGAAAAAATAAATCTTGCTTTTCCTTTTTGTATGTTACCCATGTCATGAGTTATCATAGATACATATGCTCTCTCTTGTAAAATACCTACCGGTCCGGATAGCACAGTTGGTAGAGCATCCGCTTCAGGACCGGTAGATCCAGGATCAATCCTTGACCGAGTCACACCTAAGACTTTAAAAGAGGAAGTTGCCATTTCTTCGCTTGGCGTTCAGCATGAAGGGGATAGTGCAACGACTCGTTAACCCCGTATCAGTATAATGGCTCGGGCGGGGCGACTTACTTACCTTCGGTAAGTCGTCTCAGTGAAGCAGCACTAAATAAAAGAGCTGTGGAAATCCGTCCTGCAACAAGGAGGCACATTACACGTACATGCACCCTAAGGATTCCTTCGTCGTCATATGACTGAAAAATTGTTGAGTACGACGTTAACCCCAAGCACTCACTCTTGTAAAATACCAAGTTAAGTTTCAGCTTAATTTTATATATTATATACATGTCTAAAATTTGTTTTACTTTAATATGGATATTCGTTACAGAATACATTGTATGAACACAGACTGTAGGGAACCATACGGAGTGACTGTGAGATGAAATATTTTCCTACTTTAAATTTCATTAGTCATTCTTTGATATACTGGTTTCCTTATGATTAGGTGTTTAGATGATAAACATGTTTTCCTCTAGAGAGAGTCAAAATTCGCTTTTAGGGTTACGTTAAAGGACAAAACATGTTACGGATTTAGGATCTTAACGGGTAAAGAAAACCAGACAAAATATGCGCTTAGATCTTTCCAGTGTACAAAAGGTGTTTCATGTATCACGGTGCGGTATACTGTTAATGTCATAGCATGCTGTTTAATGTGTCTGGCAAAACATGAAGTATATTATAGTTACGACGCAAAAGCTGTTTTATAATGTGTGGTCATTAGTACAGCAAATTGCGTATTGCATTGTGCGGTCAAACGTCCAGCATATTCAACAAAGACATCTATATAACCTGTAGTCTCACTTTGCGCGCACATGCACCTTAACGCTGCAAATATGAAGGAAGCTGATAATGTTGCCGACCATATCAAATATCAGTGAAATGAATTATTTCTCCAGTGTTGCTGCAAAAAAAAAATAATGTACATCTCTAAATAACTCACAAAATGAGCGTAAATCGACCAGTAGAAGTAACTTTTAATTAAAAGCCATCGATGCAGCTTTACATTATACAGTAGTATACAAAAAGCCCCTGACCCTGCACATCATAAAAAACCGAATACGTTCACACAAAACGAATGGTGAATACATGGTGTGGAGATGAGGCAAATACATGGGATTTCCCAACCTCACGACGACTGATAGATTAAACCGGATCGACCGGCATCGGCTTCAAATCATTGTAAAAAAAATATGGACATAAAAAGTTTAATTAAAGAACCACTCCAGTTCCAAAACCTTAATTTGCGTTTTCAAAAACAAAGTACAAAATGATGAAACTCGATTTGCTGGGTATCGTTTTGAAGGACAATGCCGAAAAAATGTTCTTGTAGCTTTCAGAAAAAAACAAGTAACTTATAACGTCCCACTTGACGCTCTCTAACACGAATTTATTGCGTCAAAATCACCTACATAGGCTATACAGATAATATAAGCAAAAAGAGCGTTCCAGGTCATTTCTGCCTAATTTAACGTCCTACTGGGGAAATTGTACTGAAACAACGGACAATTATGCTTCCGAGCGCACTCGTGCAGGTTAAATTATTTTCATTCCTGTGCTGTAAGGCTTAACAAACACTCAGTGAAATAGTGCAAAATGCAAAGTCTGTATCAAATATCTGTACAGCAAAACTGCATATGTCACAGCTGTAAAAAATGGATCACTTCGCCCAGGCGTGTTACAACAAACCATTATCACGTTGTTATACATATATTTTTAGCATGATTAGCTACAGTAATGCAAAGGAAACTTTCATCTGACAAAGGCATTAATAAACGGTAAAGAAAACCCAGTTACCTGTCTTGTTACCTAAAACTCTGAAAATTTGAAAATGAAATTTAAGAAATATCTTGAGGTGTTAAATATTGACAAATGTTTTACACCTGTAATTAAATGGAATAATTACCATGATACAAACGCAACATATATTCCTTATCTACCAATAATCGCAGAACATTTTCTTTAGGTACAAATTTCTATATGGAAAAAATATTTTTAAACGTGTACATTTTGCATAATGACAAACATTATGTGCACAATAAGAAAAGGCGGTAGGTTACTTTAACAAAAATATCATATGCACCCTTGTATGCAGCGAAAACCCATAACCAGGTGACATCATCATATTTACATACTGTGAGATTTTTCCGTTACCAGAAAGCTGTAGGATCAGATATGTTTTTTTATGTATCCAGGGGTATGTTTACATTAAGCATTCCAGGCTTGTGGCTGTATATTTAGACCATACGACTTGAGCGCCATTGTGTCTATGGGGTAAGCAAGATTCAGCTCTCTAGCAAAGGATGTAAAAGGGCTGTTTTCGTTCATAGCTTCATAACCACCTATAAAATCTGGGTTCATTGTCCGACATATCCCACCAGAAAAACGTATGATTTATAAAAGGGTATGGGCACAAGGGCTTACGTAAACCACTCCGATTGTTAAGTTTAGAGAGGAAGCATCAGAGTGCATATTTTGGTCATTGTGTAAGTTAGTAGTGATTTTAAGTATCAAGCAGTGGGAAGATTCAGTTCTGGAAAAAATTGCCCTTTTACCTCATTTACAAGCGAGCGGAACAGATCGAGGCTCTATGGACACTTGAGGCTAACTCGATTTGCAGCCTCTTGAATAAAAGATAGTCTTCAAGAAGATCTCCGCCCCCTTTCAGCTCGGTTTCATTAAGTTTGGAAGAGTTTCTGGACGCGGTGGAGCTTAAATCGAGAAGACTGAATGTATATTCTAGAAGAACAAGAAGACATATCGAGTGGACCATCAGGTTATATCACTATATTATCACTGTATGCGTTTAGCCCATGTTAGGTGATGGAGACTTCAGGCTCCCTGGTCATCCGGATTGTCGTTCACTTCACGAACTGGGAAGATAGTCGCGCGTTCCTCCCGTACACGGCCTGTATTTGTTGTACCCCAAACGGACCGTACACAAATACGTCCTGGCTGCGGTATCGGAGCTGCATTAACGCCTCCAGAACGGACATGGAGAATGCTGTTCCACCGCACACGACCACTTTGCGCGTAATACCGTTCGGTTCTGGAAGGCTGCTGCACATGAGCTCTCTACCAATAGATCCTTCTGCGCCCGTCCAACTCGCATCCGGCTCCTGCAGGGTGTAGACCACGTTAATCCGACTGTCCTGACACAGTTCGTCCAGCTCCTCTTTGAAGATTAACTGGTCCAAATCCCGAGCCTGGTACAGCAAGGTGACTTTGGTGAGGTCGGAGCTGTCCATGGAGACTGACCGGAGAATCTGGATGGCAGGAGTGACGCCGATGCCACCACATAGCAAGATCAGGTGGGAAACGCCGTTTGGTTCGTACTCAAACCCACCGCACGGTCCCTCGAATTCCACCTCCGAACCTGCAACGATATCGCAAATGCGAATCAGTGAAAGCATCTGATGTTTAGCTTGACAGGGTGTCTATCTCTTTCATTACAATCATCGTTGGAGTTCGAATTTGTATTAGATCTAGGCACCATGGCATATACTACAACATTCACTGTCCACCATAATGGAAGCTACATGTCAATGATGACAAGGCCAATTTCCAAGACAACATGCATCATAAACCACTAAAGAAATAAGAAAATCCACCAAGTACGGAGTTATGTGAAGTGACACAGTATCAACCGTTTTCACTTAAGCCGGAAAGACGCAATAAATGTTCTAGGCCCATACATTTGATCAGTGTCATAACATATACCATATCATAGCGCATATAAGGCTCAATAACCGCTAACTACAACTGTTTACATTTATTCAACCTCATACATATAAAGCCCTAGGTAGTGCATACTGGAGTTTATTAAATATCATATTTAGCTATATGATCTTGTGGCGTGATTAAAATGTGGCGTTGTGGTTTTAATGCTTAAGTATCTTTTCAAAATATATCCATTTACTGAGCAGCCCTAATTCTTCTAAAATTTGGCACAGATATTAGTAGTGTTGAAAGTAAAATATTACATTTCTTTACCAGTCTTCTGGAAAAGTAAAGATAAGAGTATCTAGTTCAATAGATGGTCTTATCATTTAAGAAAAAAATAAACTCAGTATTCCCACTAGAATTACATATATACTGGCCAAAATGAGTAGACCAGGTGTCCCAAACTTTAGAAGAAATATGGTATCTTCTGGCAAGATTGAGAGGCTGATACAGTGAATAGCGCAAGTGTTGCAGGTTATAACTGCGCGGTGCAGAGTTCTGGATGACTGGTTAAATTATAGTCTGGGCATTTCGCCATGAATCAAGCATTTTCGCACCTTTGTTGGCCGCCAGACTTGACAGAATGTAACACAAAGAGGCACGCCAAACTCATACGAAGTGTACAAAGCTTGAATGGTATATTTCCTGTATTCTTGGCAGTTTTCCAGGTATTCCATTTATTTGGCATTTCTCAAGGGTATTTGACTGAGGAGACACGGAAACAAATCCAGTTTGTCTTGTTTTTATAACGGCGGCTCTTGTAGCAAGATAATTTATGAAATCGCCAAACCTTCAATCTGGTGTTTTGCCAAATGTAGATCTTTAGCTGGAATAGACTGTTTGTCCTTTCATAATTCAGTTCCAAAGTTTTACTTTATATACTTGCTTAATTCTGTTTTGGTATGTTTTAAATGTCATTTCGGGAATTGGCCTTGCGATTATTGACCCGGAATGTTCATTTTGTTTGACGGCTGGTACGCGAATGTGTGCTTCAGCACATAGATTTCTTACCTATCTCCAAATTGCGCAGAAATTCTGCCATGACCCCCTGAGATTCATATCGGACCACCACCTCCATCTTGCCGGACAGGTTTGGAGGGGACGTCGGCGAGATGTACCGGGTGGAAGGCTTGGCTTCATCAGGTATCAACAGCTTCACGTACTGACCCGGATACGTCCCAAGGTGACTACGTTTCTCCAGCGACTCGAACAGCATCTTAGCCACGGTGCCGTCCTCCGTGAGCTGTTTAACGCTGATCAGCTTCATCGGAGTCGCCCTGATGGGAGACAAAACCACGCCGTCTACGCCATCGTCGAAGATCCGCGGAGGGCTTATGTTGAACGGGTTTTCGAAGTCATCCATGCCGTTCGGCTGGGCATCATTCTGGCTGTTTTCCTCTTCCAAGCGTAGCTCATACAAGAGTTTCTGAACCAAGTCCTCCTTTTGAGTTTTGGTCAAGCGTTTCACCTCCGTGGCCAGCTTTCTCTCATCAGCTCTGACCGCCCTAAGAAGCAAAACACATTAATATAACATTAAGACAAATATAAATTTTAACAAATTCAAAAATAAAATTGTGTCGTTTACTAATCAATGAAGAATCTTTAAAGCCTAAAGTAATTTGGGCCAAAGCCCTGTAGTGTTTTGTTAAATCAAGCCTTTGCAATGGAGATTTTTGGGCAAACTGGTAACCGTTAACCCATGTATTATCAGAGAACAATGGTAAAAGGCCCAAGCCGCTACTGAGCAAGAGAAGGTTCCCCATTGCATTTCTCTTGTATGTGGTTTTACTTTTATTCAAATATATTTTAGGGACGAAATCTGAGTTCATGGGCTTACCATGGGTCGACAGCTTCCGGCCCAAGTAGTGCCGTTTTACCGATAGTCTGGCGGATGTATTCATTAGACGGCCCCATCACCCAGCCGGCAAAACCATCGCGGAGTAATCTCTCCAGACCTGATGTAAAAAAAAAAAATTAGAATAATTACCACGTGTAAAACATTTTTGGGTTAATATATTTGGGGTTTAATGTCAATTGGGAATGTATCCAATTTGCCAATTTAAAATCATTTAAAGACTAGAGCTTAACTCTAAATAGCATTGATTATCACAGTACCCGACCAAAATCGGTGAGAATGGCCCACATATTTACATTTATATTTTACAAAAATCATGATATGAAAAAGCTGTTGTCTCCAATCACTAAAGTGATCTGCCATCCATTATTGTGCGTACCTAGGTCAGTTTTGTAGCCGGTCCCGCCACAGCTGTGCAGCATATGCTGACTAACTGTGGTCACATTTCTGGACGTGTCAAACTTCAGCATCTGTAACCATCGTGTGAAATTGGATCTGTTGAGAAAACAAAGAATGTTGTTAGTTCTCGGCAATGGTGTATAATTTGTTATGTGTTTTATCTATTTACTGGTATTTTGTTTATTTTTTTTCAAGTCTAATCATAGCATTTTCCTTTTAACGACTCGCCGATATTCATGTCTACCGTTTCAGTTGTGCCTGCGTGAAGGGCGCGCGTGTGTGCATGCGTGCGTGTGTGAACATTTTCTCTTCCAACAGTCAGACTAAGTCTGACTAAACACTCGAATGCATTCTCTTAAAGTTCCGGAA
Source organism: Liolophura sinensis (assembly GCF_032854445.1). Classification (NCBI taxonomy): domain Eukaryota; kingdom Metazoa; phylum Mollusca; class Polyplacophora; order Chitonida; family Chitonidae; genus Liolophura; species Liolophura sinensis. The sequence goes on from NC_088306.1 coordinate 17,247,174, forward strand.
AGGCTGAACTGAATTATAGATTGATTCCGATGACTATGATTTCAATTTTTATTGGATAACACAGACGTTCATTATTTTACTTTTCGGCTAGCCTATGAGGTCACCATTATTTGATGTCTGGACTGACCAAGATGTCCATAACTTAATTTTTGAAAGACTACGATGTCGATGATTAAAGTTTTCGCCTGACTGCTGTCTTTCATTTCAGTTTCATATTGTTCATAATTTTCTATCGTAACTACGATATCTATGCCTTGAACTTTTTTAAAATACCCATGATATCACTGTTTGGCATACCATGATATTCATGATTTCAGGTTTTCAGTTAACCTTCGATGCCCACGATTTCATTTTGTTCTTGGATCACAACAATGTTCATGCTTTCAGTGTTTCAGATGACTACGATGTGAATGGTTTCAGTTTTCGTGCGACTACGCTGTCTGTGATTTCCATTCTTTGGATAACTACGACCTCCATGCTTTCATTATGCTTTTCGCTGACAACGATGTCAGTGCTTTCAGTTTTTCGTATGACTAAGTTGTCTAGGATTTCAGTTTTTTAGTTGACTACGATGTGCACGATTTCAATGTGTTTTTGGCTGACAACGATGTCATTGTTTTCAGTGTTTCATATAACGACTGTGCATGGTTTCAGTTTTTCGTATGACTACGTAATCTATGATTACAGTTTTTTGGTTGACTACGATGTGCACGATTTTAATGTGTTTTTGGCTGACAACGATATCATTGTTTTCAGTGTTTCATATAACGACTATGTGCATGGTTTCAGTTTTTCGCATGACTACTTAATCTATGATTACAGTTCTTTGGTTGACTACGATCCCCATGATTTCGCCGGATGCGCAGTACTATCATCAGCTTCTGAATGTTTTCTCATGTGCCAAAAAAAAAAAAAAAAAACGGATACAGTACACATTGTCTGAGTTACCGATTACCAGAGACATATTTGTGTTGTATATATAAATACGGGTCTGTATCGGGTCCTGGCTTAGTATCGCTCAGGACATAACGATGTTGTTGCAGTGGGGAACAGCTGTAGATACTCCATGTCGTTCTGACACAATACCTTTAACCACAGAAACACAATGCGTATTGGGGAATCCCTGGTGTGTATGCTAGGATATAAAACACCAAGTCGATACGTAACTCTCAGCCACGGTGATTAGATAAGAGACGAACAAATCCGGAGTACTTTGCAAATGAGGAGTACAGATTTACTGACGAGCAAATGATCCCAGAACGTGCCGCAATTCATTCCAGCGTAGTTTAAAAGGACAGAAAACCAAGTAACTATTACCAAGTACTATTCAAAATTACCACTATGTTCGTTAATTGCTTGTCGAAATAAAGTCACAATTGTCTTTCCTTATAAGTGTATAAGTGGAATGAAACCGCCACGTTTTCTAAGCAAACGCGGTTTGCAAACGGATATGTCTCACCGACGTCTGATGTCAGACCAACCGTTTAGGCTCCATCTTCTGATCTTAAATACGCATATTAAATTTCGTAACGTTGTTTCCCGTTTTCCGTATGACGGCCGAAACTGGAATGGTTGCTTTTGTTACTTCTCAGACTTTAAATCTGATAGTGTTTAGCTCGCTTCTTGTATATATTTCTTTGGCGTTTAAATCCTCCTGCTTATTTTATGAACGAAAACACTTGATATATTGCAATTGTAACTATTTTCATTGTCCTTAACATTCGATAACTATGTAAATCCAACAGTAGCAACAGCATGAATATCAGCGGTCAGTTAAATCGAAAACGCTATTATTTGTAGTTTTTGACTTTTATTAAATCACCTTTAGGCCTCTACCACAACGTGTATCAACGTAAAGCAAAGAATACTTGAGTTGGAAGGCAGTGGTTTCCAATTACACTCTTAGATGAGACAAACATGGGACTTCTTTTGTTGGTGAATAAACGTTCTGGTAAAGACCGTAAGCGTATACAATAGTTTTATGGTTTGTCGATGAATATACTACAAAGGATAGTCCTACTACAAAGTATACCAGGTCTGTAATCTGCCTCAAACGAGATGCCGTGATCGATGAATCGAAGGAAGTGCATATTGCCCTCCATTGGAAAACTTGTTGAACTGTGGAAAGAGAAAAAAATGAAAACAGCCATCCTAACTTTGAGAATGGCAGGATAGATATCAAAATTTATCTATCATAGACACAAATTTGTTTTTCTTTTCTTGTTTTTTTTAACCATTCCATAAGCACCACCAAAATGCTGATGTGAAAAGTTCAGAAGGTCTAGCTACAACAACGCTCATCCTCTACACGTATCAAGGGCGTGGGAAGCTAATCTCAAACGAAACAGATGTTCCCCTGTTGTCAACTCTATATCGATTCAAAGCCTATTAAATATTCACAGTCAATTAGACAACGCATAAATATTTTACAACAGGTTGTACTTACGATCCTCCCACAGTGCCCAAATTACCCCCTATACACGGAATACTCCATACATGCCAGGGTGGACCTATCCAACCATTGAAACTGCCTCCACACATCCAGGGTGGATTTATCACACCAGGGTGCTCCTGAGGTGTTATCTATAATTATTTAACCTTGACGAACAGTAATCCTTTAGATCTACCTCTCCACTCACGTCAGAATGTAATGAGCGCTAGATAATAAAACCAAGAGAATAATACCTGATACTAGCACATTTTATCCGACCGTTATAATATACATACTTTAATTAACATATATACGATACGGTCTATAGGCCAATATTGTATGCGCTTTATACAAATAGCGATGGAACTGGGAAAACACGCCGTGGTATCTATTCTGTCAATTATAACGAAAAACACCATGCTTGATATCAAAACAACTGACTCCAATCCAACCGCATTTATCGAACAAATGCCGAGGTATGATTGCCCGACAAAACTCATAAATTAAAAGATATAGACAACTGCCACATTGACTTCCAGAGCGTACTATACAGACAACTGCATCGGCGACTTTCACTGTGTATCAAACAGACAACTGCCTTGGTGACCTTCAGTGTGTATTAAATAGACAACTGTCCCTGTGACTCCCAGTGTGAACCAAACAGACATCTGCCGCGGTGACTTTCACTGTGTACCAAACAGTCAACAGCCAAGATGACTCCTACAATGTACCAAACAGACAACTGTAACAGTGACTTCCACTTTGAATGCCAAACAGACAACTGTCACAGTGACTTTCACTGCGTACCAAACAGACAACTGCCACAGCGACTTACATTGTGTACCAAATAGACATCTGCCACGGTAACTTCCATAGTGTACCAAATAGACAAATACCGCGGTGACTTCTATTGTGTAGAAAATAGACAACTGCCACAGTGACTTCCACGTGAACCAAACAGACAACTGTCGCCGTGACTTCTGCCGCTATGACTTCCATTGTGTACCAGACAACTGCCGTGGTGACTTTTACTGTGTACCAAACGCACAACTGCCGCGGTGACTTCCACTGTGTACCAAACAGACAACTGCCGCGATGACTTCTATTGTGTACCAAACAGACAACTGCCGCGATGACTTCCATTGTGTACCAAACAGACAACTGCCGCGATGACTTCCATTGTGTACCAAACAGACAACTGCCGCGATGACTTCCATTGTGTACCAAAGAGAAATCTGCTACGGTGACTTCCATTGTGTATCAAACAGACAACTGCCACCGTGACTTCCATTGTGTATCAAACAGACAACTGCCGCGATGACTTCCATTGTGTACCAAAGAGAAATCTGCTACGGTGACTTCCATTGTGTACCAAACAGACAACTGCCGTGATGACTTCCATTGTGTAACAAACAGACAACTGCTACGGTGACTTCCACTGTGTACCAAACAGACAACTGCCGCGATGACTTCCATTGTGTACCAAACAGACAACTGCCACGGTGACTTCCACTGTGTATCAAACAGACAACTGCTGCGGTGACTTCCATTGTGTACCAAACGCACAACTGCCACGGTGACTTCCATTGTGTACCAAACAGACAACTGCCGCGATGACTTCCATTGTGTACCAAAGAGAAATCTGCTACGGTGACTTACACTGTGTATCAAACAGACATCTGCCGCGGTGACTTCCATTGTGTACCAAACAGACAACTGCCGGAATGACTTGCATTATGTACCAAAGAGAAATCTGCTACGGTGACTTCCACTGTGTATCAAACAGACAACTGCCGCGGTGACTTCCATTGTGTACCAAACAGACAACTGCCGCGACGACTTCCATTGTGTACCAAACAGATAACTGCCACAATGACTTCCATTATGTAGCAAAGATACAAATGCTGCGGTGACTTCCACTGTGTATCCAACAGACAACTGCCGCTGTGTCTTCCATTGTGTATCAAACAGAAAAATGACTTCTATTATGTACCAAACAGACAACTGCCACGGTGACTTCCATTGTGTATAAAACAGACAACTGCCGCAATGACTTCCATTGTGTACCAAACAGACAGCCGCTGAGGTGGCTTCATTGTGTACCAAACAGACAACTGCCGAGGTGACTTCTACTGTGTAACAAAGAGACAATTTCTTCGGTGACTCCCAGTGTATACCAAACAGACAACTGCCACGGTGACTTCTATTGTTTACCCAGCAGACAATTGTCAAGGTGATTCCTTTTGCGTACCAACTTCATCGATATCCCACTGTGTAACAAAGTGTCATGATGACTATCATTGTGTACCATTGCAAACACCTGGTACGGAGACTTCCGGTGTAAACAAATAAATAAGTACCACGGTGATTCCCATTGTGTACCAACAGATCTGCCAAGGTGACTCCCACGTTATACAAAACATACAACTGCCAAGGTGACTTCATGTGCACCAAACAGACATTTACCAAGGTGACGCCCACTGTGTAACAAACAGACAACTGCCACGGCGACGCACACTGTGTACCAAACAGACAACTGCCTCGGCAACGCACACTGTGTACCAAACTGACAACTGCCACGGCGACGGACTCTGTGTATTAAAACAGACAACTGCCATGGCGACGCACACTATGTACCAAACAGGCAACTGCCACAGCGAGGTACACTGTGTACCAAACAGACAACTGTCCCGGTTACTCCTACAATGAACTAAACAGACATCTGTCACGGTGACTCCCAGCGTGTACCAAACAGACAACTGCCATGGTTCTTTATACCCAAATGACTGGTTCTTGCCTACTTCAACATTCATTTAACTTAATTAATACCACTAGTAAAGAAATACCTGGACTTCACGAGGAAAGCAGTGAGAAAATGCTTTAAGCATATCCACAAGGTAGTGAGAAAATGTTTTAATAATATCCAGACAAACAACCATTGATTCACAGCCGCAGTCGTTACTGGTTACAAATGTCAGGTGTCGTCGACGTATAAAAGGTAGGTCTATTAATATATTCAGTAAATTAACCGCGACCTGAAAATAACTACATTTTCGATAACCATGAAGAGCAAACCTCCCCAGTCAAGCCAAAGCTGCAACAACAAGGCGTCCATATCACATACACTATACCATAAAACACTCCAGGAGACTGGCAGTCACAGACAAGTTTTACTGGGGAAAATCGCATGTTTACGGTAGTGCTTAGATAAGGGAGAAGCCTGACACTGCAGGCATGTCACATAATTACAGCGAATAGATAACAATTTTACAGCACAAACATGAAGATGCCCTTTACGGTTTGCGCTTCGCTCGGAAGCCATCGGTAACATGTTGCCAGGCTGAAGCAGCCTGCATCTCTTATAACACCCAAATCTAGCCTATCCCGAAGGAAAAGACGTTCGACTTGGTATCTGACAGCCATGAGGTATTGTACTAAGCTGTATTTGGTGATAACTACTATTGTATTAGACAAAAATCCATGACAAAAGCTTTTGTCCTTTTCAGCACAAGTGAAACCCTCCACATCCCACCCCCAACCGCGTCAGTTTTATATCCAGTTTGCGGTTCAACACAGTGATTCACCACTCAGTCCTTTTACCCACGCCACTCCTTTCCGTTAACGCATTCCCCTCACCCCTCGTCCCTCACATCCAGTTTGAAAGTCACTCCTCTGTACCATGAATTCGTACCATTTGAAACAAGCACATAAAAAGTGAACTGCCAACTGCGCTTTTTCTCAACACTTCCATACGACACAGCGTTAAGCGTATCATATTCAACACCTATTCCTCCCTAAAAAAAGTTCATTTTGTACCGGTATGTCAACATGTCTAAATGCTAAATGCTTTACAACCAATAATACATGGTCAGCCATTACATAGAGCATTGCCCATCATACAATACACATTCCAGTTTAGCATGAATGAATTTATGGCAAACAATATTCGTTATCTAACAGAAAATTAAAAATCTAGGCATCAGTAGACTCATTGTTTTGATTCTTTGAAAAATTAATACGAAGCAAACACACGAGAATGTTTTACCGACTATTTGCAGTGAGAGAAAAGTAAGTGCAAGGCTTAAGCTTCATGAGCAAAGAAAAACAAAAACAAAAACCAAAAAAAAAACCAAAAAAAAAAAAAACAGGAAACAATGGGAATAGAAGTCGATTTACTACAATTAACAGTATATTGCAATTATTGCGGTCAACCTTCACGTTAATCAAATCAATATAAAAAAAAGCCTTAGACACTGATTAACCAACAAGCTGCTTTTAAAAAGAAAACGAGTTGACTTTTACAGTACCTTGGCAATATCTGCGACTCTCTGTAAATGGACCAATCGTTGTTCTCGGTGACTTGGTCCAAAGCATGGGCCAATGAAAAGGCAGCCAGTCGGCAGGAGTTGGTCGAGACAATAGATTCTCCAAAATAATCCTGGAAAAATAGGTGCACACGAAAATTTTAAAAGCCGTATCTTTTTAACCTTTACTTTCCTTTAAACAAGCTGTTTGTAATACACAGATATATGTCCATTAACCTGTTAATCCGTTAATCAGGCGACGTATATAATTATATAAGTACAGATTGGTTCAAATCTTATCTAGATTCCATACTAAGACAATATAGTTATATAAAAGTATACTTAGTAAAGTTGATGGACTTTTGTGTCTTGCCTTCACAGTTCTCCGGATTTGCTTCATGAAGGTTCGTGGCACTGAACACAGGTTTAATAAATGGTTTCACCATGACGAGTTACAGAGCATCTTCGGATTTCGGGTGGTTTGGTCTATTTTCAACAAAATTATGGCAGTTTTTGTTCTGTTGTTCACTAAGGCCTAGTTGCAGGTCTTATTCTGAAGACTCAAGACGGTAGTAGATATATAGCGCGAAAATGATAATTGCAGAATGCTTGTTTCATCTGGAAATAGTGAAATTAATATGGAGCAGTATTGGTGATTTCATGGACTGACACTCAGTCAAAAACAGTAGGTCCTGCACTGGTCTGAAAAGGGTCAGTTTTACTGCCATCATTAAGTACAAACTCACTGAAGTCGGTGGTAAACACCAGCCATGCAGTCAAGTACGTAAATAACTGACACGTACCTGAATGGTGGGATAGTCGCATACTCTAAGCCCAACGTCCGCATGGCCTTTCTTGGTCACGTGTTTCTTAGCAATGTCCACACAGCCCATGGCGATACCATTCCAGCAGCACGAGGACAACAGCAGGAACATGGCGCCCGAACACTCCCGTGTAGACTGGACAGCGTCCCCTAGTGACGCAAAATTCCCAAAGAAATTACGACGTTACCTTCATCGAGATTTTACGAAAAATACACGTTAAAAACTAATGCGTTAAATTTAATATAATGACATGTGTTGTGAGTGAAGCTTGAATAGATCATGTTAATGCCACATCACAATATTATATTTTGGACAACACAATACTCCGTTGCACTAAGAGAAACATTCTGGTGGAATAAGAGAACAATTTTGCCAAATATAACAAAGCAAGTTTGAAGCAATAATGTAATAATATATTCTGTCACCTCTCAGAAAACAGAGAAATCCGTCAATTGATCAGATTAGTTGTTTAGAATTTGGGTGTCAACACAGACATTTGTATAAAATTCGTCACTCATAATGGACGATTCGGCTCAATAATCGCGAGGCCAATTTCCACAACAACGCCGTTCAACATAAATTACCAAAGGCCTATGGAAATATATGAATTAAGAAATTAGGACGGATTCATGCAGTTTTAACCCAAATCGTGAACCAAGCCAAGTTCACGATATGTTTTTCAGTGGCCAAACTATATTTCAGTTGTGATTTGATTGCTTCTGTTTATATTTCCAACGTGGCGATCTAATTCAACATGATGAATATACAGCCTCTAGCACCGGGTTAAGTGGAATGTCAGATATTCTAGATGCCGTTGCCGTTCTCTTGCCGTTAGGTCGGCACACATGGCTTTAAAATGCTTTTTATTTCATCTTGTACAGATAAACATCAGAGAAAAACACCTCTCTAACACATCACATTTCAAGGAAGTTTCTCTTATTTTATAATATATAATACATACGCTCTGTTCCATAATGCTTTTTTCTTTACACTTTGGCTGTTACTGATGCGATAACATCTCCCTTTACCATGGGACACCCTGCTTTAGTCTACAGTGTCATGGGTCGCCAATGCTATTTTTCCTGCGATCAGATAACTTTTTATCCACTTATATGTGTACTCGCCGAAAAAAATCAAACGCCCTTAAGCATTCCATTCGTCAAAAGAAATAAACTTACAAGACATTTTTTTTACTCGAGTGTAACTATATCCAAATATTTGACTATCTAAATGTTCATCAGTTTCAGCTACTGCAAAAGAGGTTACTCGTCCACATTTCATATCATGGACGCCAAATTGCGGCACAAACATCGTGCTAATGCTTTAACACACTAACTGCCACTACCACACACGTACAGCGCCTGCATGCATTTCTAACCATTGCAATTTAAATCATATTAGTCTAACATACAAATTTAGAAAATTTAGAAAATTTAGAAAAATTTACAAAAAATACCGTAATTCTTGTAATTTTTGGTACACCTAGTCTTCTCGTTTTAGCCAATGAACGTGTAACTGTAGTACGAATAGTAGTAGTAGGTTATAGTTTCTTTTTTACACATGGTTAGTCAATCGAATGAAAAACATATCCATATCTTTACTTTTCCCCCAAAACTAGAATGTAATTCTTTGCTTTCAGCACTAATATCTGTCCTAAAAATATAAAGAATTAGGATATGTTAGATACGCAGGGCTCCAGGCTAAATCTTCTGAAGAAGCACTACATTGTGTCTGAAGTTTATGTCGAACACGTGTTCACACCTGACTGCCTTTGAATGAAGTTTTTTGCGATGTGTACCTTTACATGCTTTAAAGGCGGAGAAAACATAAAAATGACGTAACGTTCAGATGAAAGAGTGCGAAAAGTTATTCCTAAATGTGGTCCTTTTTTTTTCCCGATTTTTCCTTAAGGAGAAAAAGACACTCGAAAATAATTTTTATATGGTGGGTATTTGGGACCACCTTTTGTATTCATAGTCTTTGCTTAAAAATGTCATAAATGAGGATGTAACACAGGTTTAATACATATTTTTGCAGTAGAATTTGTTCTTTTTAGCCAACAAATATATTAAACCTCAATTTGGATCATATTTATATTTTAAATATATTCGTAAATATTATAACAATGTAGATTAAATGCATATGTTTCGATATGAAAACAAATTTACATTGAAATAAATTTATTACGTATTTTTATGTTTTCTTTAAAAACGCAAATTAAATACTTTCACATACACCATAAACCTTTTGTAATTTCAACTCCTTGACTAGCCGAATCATAATAAAACTCTACTTAGTATAGAAGCGCCAACTGCGTGCATAAAACCATTGTGTATTTAAGAGTAAAATTTGATATCGAGTAAGTATTTTAAATAATCACACAAACCCTAGACTTCTGCTTTCACAAAATATTGAAACATTTCACAAAAATACTTCAGATACGTTTATGCGCCTATTATGTAGATGAACAAACCAATACTGTGTATTTCTGAAACACATATTTAAGAAGTCTATTTGTTTACTTGTGTACCAGTGTATAGACAAGCACGTGCCGTACACATCAGAAATATGTGTTTTTCATATTAACACAATCATATCACAAATTTTTCGGCAACTGTCTTGGGAATTCCACTTCAGACAGAGTTTATACTTCTGCAAATCATATAAGCCTAAGTGAAAAACAATTCTCACGTGAAACATACGTCATATGCACGTGCCACCGCTAATAAATGTCTCCTGTAACCGGTGAGTGTGCGCAGGACAGTTCCACTTTTCAGCTGGTGAGGTACAGGCGAACTTCATGGTCACATTGAACAGGTTAGTTTCGATATCCGGCTTCAAAAGCGCTGTACAGTGTAAACAAGCTAAATTGGACATTATTAGTATTTTTCCTATTTTCCTTTTTTTGCAACTATGTGGCAATTTTTTTCGGCGCTTAGTGTGAAAATAATGCAAATTACCTGAACAGTCTCCATGATTTTCTTGATGAAAGGTGGAAATACTTGGCGAGAGGGTACAATGTGTAAGATAGTGATGTGCACGTGAGTGACATCCCCTTGACGTTGCTTGGTACAAATCCCAGCTGCTGGGATAGGGACATCTACATTTTGACGGCCAACTTTTGTCAGGATTTCTACGGTTGCTTTCTCGAGGCTTGAGCAAGGCAGACACCAATATTTATTGGTCACCGACCCATTAGGTCTGAATTCTAGCAATAAACGTGAACATTTTCGTTTATGGAAAGTTAATGAGCGCCTGCAGGCATCAACACGTCAATCCGAATGTATTTACGCATGTGTATTTATTCACTGTGTTTTGTCGTTGTTGTATTTTAAGCTCTTTAAAGGTTCCGCTACTGGAGTGTATCTTGGAAGCCGAATGATTTTGATTATGATTCCTAAAGACAAATGCATTATAAATCCAAACGTCTAGCTTTACGGACAATATGTCGATCCTGACTTAAGACAACATTTAGCATATGTAAAAACACCTGTGAAAATAGTATTCAGATCTGGACAGGACTAGAGTCATTACCTGGGGGTCCTAATAGACGCTCCGCATCCAGCAGCCCTTCTGCGACCACAGGCCCCGATTGATTACCGCGCATGCCCAGTGAAGACCATTCCCCGCAGCTCGCTCTGACTTCATCCTGCAACCCACAGAGTCGGAAATTGAAATCAATGTGAAAGTTTGGAATTGCTAATAAAATGTGCGCTGGCTAATATCTAATTTACCATGAAGAGATCTGTTTGTGAAAAGAATACATTACTGGTCTCCCCATCGAACAAAAAATGCAAATTTATTAAACATGTTTGATTGGTCTCCTGTCTTGAAGAATGAAATGTTTTTAAGGGAAAAAACTCAATCCCTGTACACGCAAAGAAGAATATGAACTTAAAGCTAAAGTCTAATTCACAATATATTTGGCTTATTTGTTTGGAGCTGCAATGTTGCCTTGTATACACTTGTGTTGTATATACACATGTGTGAGGTATTGTATCGTCGACCGACTATGCAGCGCGGTGCAGATAAACAGTAAATGATATTCGCCTCCAATGCTGTTACTTTTTGTAGCCTTTACTCCCTGGTTTGTTGTCTCCATGTACGCATGCTGGTATCAAAGCCTATACAGTTTTCATCGCTTTTCATGTCCTATAGCATATAGAAAGACTGTAGAAAGCTTTTCCGTGGAATATGCATTGCCATATTTAGTGTTTGTCTGGGCGTGTGTTTGTCTCAAGGCATATATGGAGTAGAAGAGCCGTATTGTCGTATTTGCCTAGGGTTAAAATATACAGACTAAATCGACCAGTGACGTGTCATCCTTACATCCCCACTCACTCTCCTCCCCAGACGGTTTTATACTCATCTGGAGGGTTGGGCGTCGAATTGTTGCCTCTTATTGCATGGCGGAATTATAAATACTGCAGCGCGGCCAGCATACTTGGTCGCTGAATGTCTACGAGGCAAGCAGAAACCTTTTAACCCTAAACGTTAGTGCCGCGAGCGCATGACCAAGGTTACAAAAAATGTGGGTTGTGTTTTACCCACGGGGTGTATGAAGAATAAATGAATATGAGCACACAATAATTTTTACAGTCTATATACCGACACTGGAAGCCAGTATATAGCTTAAATTCTGCAAGTAGCAATGCATGTAGTCCACGTCAGTTCAAAGCACGGATCTGGCGAACTTCAATAATACGATGACAGTACAAAAAACATCAGCATATAAGGTGACCACAGTGTGATAGATGGCAAATGATTACACGTAATCGGTGAAATCCGACCTCTTGTCAATTTACCCCAGTTGTGAGATTTTATTAAACTTCGGCTGTACGTGGGAAAGTTTGTCACCAACCTGCAGACGGTCCTGGATCTCCCCTGGGTTCTTCACATCATAATTCTGGCCGCCGTCGTACAAGTGAAATATTCTTAAAAACGGCGTAAGAAAACCAATCAAGTAAATAAATGAAATAAATATTCTAACTTCTTGTAAATGTTTAAAAACTAGCCTCAACTTATATGACCCCATAAAACAAGGCTTAACCAGAATGACGTTAAAATTGCCGTGATTTTAACTGTATTTTATTAGACGTTCTTGATCTACTGAAAATGATGTGTTCTTATCACCATATAGCCCATGCTGATAGTGTCAAGGCGTGTAGCCTACGTGAGTTTAAAATTTGGAGAACGTCAGCGCAAATATACGAACACATTGTTAATAACTACTCATTAACTGGGCGACAAAGGCAGGCTCCGCAGTTTATTAATTCTGCGGTGTCTGAATAGGGTATTTACATGCTGTCCAACAACTCCCTGATGTCCTGACTAGCAGTCGTGCTGACGAGCCTACGAACTGTGAATGCAGGTGTACTCACTGGGTGGCTTTCACATGAGTTAAATTTAATAGAATTTCTGTTATCCGAGTGATTGTTTGAATGTATTCTGTTATTACAGCAGATTATTATGTTAAACACTACACACATTATTCTGTTATGTTGAATACATGACACAATACTGTGATATAATAACACAATACATTCAAACATCACGCAGATAACAGATTCTCTGTTTCAACTAACAGATTATTTTTTTAAGTGTACAGTTTTAGCCGTGATAACGGTTACAAGGAAATTTTCACTTCCTCTAGGGTTCTAACAATTGTGGTGCAAATAAGCTTTGCGCGTGAATAACCTTATCCGCCAATAACTTACTTTTCACCTCTTTATTTTGTTTGCTTGTTGTTTAACGCCATACCTTGTTCACCTGTGCCATGACGGACAGGCAGTTCTTTTGGGGGGGCCCAGGTAAACAGTTCATAATTACCAAAATCATTGTAGCAGTTGTCAGAATTCGAGTCCAGTGCAGTAATCAGTGCATTTGTAGGTGATCAATACATTGGTCAGTTATCAGTGCAGTTGTCAGTTATCAGTGCAATTATCAGTAATCAGTGCAGTTATCAGTAATCAGTCCTGTTATCGGTCATCAGTGCTGTTATTAGTAATCACTGATGTTATCAGTTATCAGTGACGTTATCAGTTATCAATGACTAGTGATGTTTATTTGGTAATCAAAGAATTAACGTTATATCGGTAATAAGTGACGTTATTCATTTGGTGAAGTTGTCAAGCCTCACCTTCATACACAGGAAGTTGCTAAGGTTGGAGAAGTCTCCGTTAAAGCCGGGACTGGTTGTCTGGACAACGTACCAGTCAGCATAACCAGCACTTGTCGCCCAGGAACCAAACTTGAGCAGTTTGAATGTACCGTCTTCCATTTGCCAACATTTGGACGACAGCGGATACCACACATGACCTCCTACCAAAAAGAAAGCATTTGTGTATATCAGGTGGAATCAAGATAGCGGCTGCACTGTGGACATGTCCTTTCTGAAACTGAAAAATATGCTGTTACACTGCAAAGCATCTTGAGTACGGCACAAAACACCAATTAAATAAATAAATTTATCTTCTTGGTTAAGTGGAGTTCAAGCTGGCTTTTTATTCCCGACAAATAAATGCCCATGCTGTTAGCTTCCCGTACAGGAATGCTTCTATATTGACTCCATGGGAATAACCTTTAATCATATTAGTGGGCTATCCGCATATCTAAGCTTGGTTTTGTCAGTCTATCTATCACTGTCGTAAATCATACTATAGTCCCTCTCTGTGCATCGGCACCAATGTAGTATTGGACAGTATACGAGTTGAACAGTGTACGAGCTGACCAATATCCATGGTGCCATGGCGCACCTTCCTCTAACAATATCCCTCTGCATAAAATCGGAATTGGAAAATGTTCATGTTATCTTGTTATTGATTGTGGAATGACGTGTATACAGGTAACTAAATAAGATATGCAGCGATAATATTCCAATAAAACCACAGGTGTAGGATTTCTTTGACTGTACCATGTGTATGAGATAACTATGCGTGTGAGTTCAGGGAGTTTGTGAGTGCTTGGGGTTTTAGTCATATGACGATGAAGAGTCAGTAAGTGCGTGTACACATTCTTGTTGTAGGGCGATTCCATGCCACCAAAGGGCTGTCGTCACTGAAGTATCATGCCAAAGATACCACACAGCGCACACCAACCAGACACATTATACTGACACCGGGCCACCCAGTCCTGTTTCCTTGTTCTAACCTCTCAGTGCTGAGCGGCAAGCGATGTAGCAAAATGTACCATTTTAAATGTCTGTCAGTGTATGGTTTGCCGGGTAGTGTACTTCACTGTTGTAGGCCATTTCTGTGTGCACGATGTCTGTGAGTCAGTGTAGGATGTGAGAGTGCACAGTGTCTGTCAGTGTATGGTTTGCCGGGTAGTGTACTTCACTGTTGTAGGCCATTTCTGTGTGCACCATGTCTGTGAGTCAGTGTAGGATGTGAGAGTGCACAATGTCTGTCAGTGTATGGTTTGCCGGGTAGTGCACTTCACTGTTGTAGGCCATTTCTGTGTGCACGATGTCTGTGAGTCAGTGTAGGATGTGAGAGTGTAAGTGTATGGTTTGCCTGGTAGCTTACTTCATTGCTGTAGCTGGACACTGTCTGTAAACACGCTGAGTAGCTCACCTGTTGAAGGATCACTGGACACCTGAGTGCCGACTAGTTGGTCCTTGTCCAGGCGTCTCAGAATATCCTTGGCCGTCTCGTTGTTGTGATGCCGGTAGAGCAGAGCTGAGCATGCGTTCAAATGCATGACTGAAAAGAATGGCGTTGTAGACATTAGTAACATTAGACACGGATTATAATGTAAACTAAACAACAAGCCGATTCCTACAAAGAAAATGTTTGGTATGTGTCATAATTTGCCATTCTTCTCGACTTTGGAGAACGAAAAAACTCTGATGGCACGGATACCTTAACATAGGCTGTAACACATAAGTAATGCAAAATATACCAGCATGGAGGCACTACGATTTTATCTAGTGTACGCGAAAGTCTTTCAGCAACTTACGGATGATCGTGGTTTTCTGCCACGATAATGCTGGCCGCCGTCGTATAGGTGAAATATTCTTGAGTACGTCGTAAAACTCCAATGAAAAAATGCGATTTAACTAATGTTACGATCTTTTGATTCTTTATTCCAAAATGCAGCGGGAAAAAACTTTGAAACGTCCATAATTTGTTCGGGAACTCAGTTAATGTTTTAACACTACCTCCTCTTGTGTAAAATGCTTAAAAAGTAGGGACTTTAGATGTCCCTTGGCATCGTCAGATATCTGTTTCAATATCTACTACTATCCTCATTTTAAAACAGATAGACGTCCATGGGGACAGACATACCATAGACGAGCGCTGTGCTGGGGCAGCCGTACCGTGCTATCGTCTCTACCACCATCACAGCCGTCCGGTGGGATGCGCCCATACCCCCAAGGGATTTGGGTACGATCAATCCCAGAAGCCCCTGGGTCGACAATGCGTTGAGGTTTGCACGTGGGTACACATAGTTTTCGTCTGATTTAACCTGGGTAAAGTTTTAAAAAAAATACAGTCAAATACTTTTAGTTTACATTTTTTTTTTTACATTTATGTTTCTTGTTTTACATACATTTGTAACATAATAAAATTAAAATACAGCTTAGAGAGTAAAACCAGCTAAATAGTCACACATAACTGGCGAAAAAGGGACTCCTGT
This sequence comes from Liolophura sinensis, assembly GCF_032854445.1. Lineage (NCBI taxonomy): Eukaryota > Metazoa > Mollusca > Polyplacophora > Chitonida > Chitonidae > Liolophura > Liolophura sinensis. The sequence goes on from NC_088306.1 coordinate 17,263,373, forward strand.
CAATTTACCTCGGTGAGGGTCTTTATTCTTACTGTTCATGTAAGTGCACAAATAGTAGCACTTTATTAATAAGTCACTTTTATTGATAAAATTTGTTTTATGTCAAGAAAGCAATGTCTCGGGTTATGAAGCTATTAATCAAGTTTCTGAGTAGGATTGTGTAGTATGAGACTAAGAAAGCGCTAGTAAGTTATCTTCGGAAACCGCTGGAAGATTAGCTTCAGAAGGCCGTTGTAAGTTACGTTGAAATAGCGCTCGTAATTTGGATGCCCAGACTCTGAAACGTGACTACCCTAAAATATGAGAACTTATCCCAGTGTCCCCGTATCTATCATATTGGGTAGATCAGAACTCGGTTTCATATTTCGATATTTATTCCCAGCAATGGGGCACGTTTTCCGCCACCATGGTTACACGGGTCCACGCTGGAGTGACAGTTGTTGTGACCGTACATTGGTAGCAATTCATTACACTAAAAATTAACAGATTGCAACAGATTATTGTTGAATATAACACACGTCTTCTATTGATTCAACGTAAAGTTTCTATTGAACTAACTGAATATTATGTTGAATATGACAAAGTATTGCGTTATAATAACAGAATACATTTTAGCATCACTCAGACACCAGACTTTCTGTTAAAATTACCTGATTAATTTTTGAAGTGTAGTTCCAAAGGGAAAATGACTATACAGCTTTGGCCAGAATTTGTGACAAATTCCGCCTTATTTACATAGAAATTATATGGTTGATACAATAAAATGAAATGATCAAATAAAACTGCTAACTCATCTTTTAACTTGCACCCAAAATCAGTCGCCATTTTGTACTTTTTCTGATGCCCATAAAGTAGCAGAGAACCATAAAAAGGATCAACATGAGCGAGATATTATATCCATTTATCATTCGTTGGTGTTCAACGCCATGCTCAAGAATATTTTTCACATAAGTGGGTGGTCAGGCTTATGGCTTGCAGAATTCGGACAAAACCACCACCTTTCGTCATTTTCCTGGAAAACTCCCTGCTTTACAGCTGTAGCCACACACGAAGTCGTGGACAGTGACTTAGTTGATTTTCAGGCTATCACCCCGCTTGTGGGGTCCTGTTGACAAGAAGCCACGTGGGACAATTTGCGTAGTCTACAGCTCGTTGAAGATTGCCTTCCATGAATATAGTGTGCTGTGTATCACATATGAAAAACTTCGTCAGTATATAACTTGCTAAAGGTTTATACTCACAAGTATAAGTGAAAAGTTCTTGAGTATGGCGTTAAAACAATCAAATAAATAAATAAACACTGTAGCCCGAGCAGTGGGAGCTGGAGCCAGGAAGTTGTTCTTGTCAAATTTGAAGACTGAAGATCTCGCCTTTCCGAGGAGTAAATACTATGCGGTTCCGTCAGATCCCGATGCTTATACAGTCACCGAAGCCCTCGGCGTCATGCCATGTATCTCATGTGTTTTACATTTCCTGTTATATGCCCTAGTAGACAGAAATAAAACTTCCCTCCTGAGAAACCATATAACGGTGAAGTCTCATTCCCAATGCAGTCTTCACGCACTGAGGAAAGTAGCATAACCATAGGCTCGACCTGCCACATAGTATTGATTTTTAGCAACTGAAGCCGTTTTGGGCTTGTTATCCATTGGGACGTTAACACATTTCTTCAGCGTCTAGCGCCAGGGATATCTTGGTTTTATGCCATCTTCACGAACAAAGCCAAAGGGCCTGATAACATATAGCTAAGCAGTGTTTAATATACTTTATTTGTAACGCAGTTTACATCCTTGATTACCTGGAAGTAATTGCCCTAATTAGGATATATATATATATATATATATATATATATATATATATATATATATATATATATATATATATATATATATATATAGGATACTCTTCTGTCTCAGCGTCTGTATACTTTATCAGAAGTGTTTTTTTCTGCAAGCTTATATCGGCAACGCTTCTTCTAAATTTAATCGGCAATGTTTGGTCAGTGAGCTTTTCTTCACATACTGTATACTGTTGAGGATGCCCTCCCTTCTTAAATGTTGTCCCTCTAAGAAGAAATTTTGGATTATCCCTTGCCCGCCTAAGAAGCATTATTAGTTTTCCTCCACACTACATATCTTGTTAGGGGCACTCACGTCTCTTACTTATATTGTGCTTTTAAGTTCCACTATTGGCTTTCTCCACACTCTGGATTCTGTCCTCCAAGACGACAAATGTAAACATGATTTGCTATCGCAGCTAATATGATAGTGTTTGGGGTCTTGTCCGGAGTCGGCCAGGCTGACGCTATAGAACCATTACAGGTACTTCACTACGCCTTAAACCATTTATGTTACCGGCTCAGTCCAGGTAAATGGCTTCAGTGTGACAATTTACAAATGGAGATCAAGACTAAACGGGGCTCAATGGACTGGGTTTCATTATTCCTCGCATCTTGGCACTGCACCAAGACTGCAAGCAATCAGCTCTATGTCGGTCTCTGTAAAGTGCTCTATAACAGTTGCTCTTTAAAGGTAATAACATGTAGCGACCATGACCTTGAATATCATTACGTTACCTCAGTATATGGTTCCTGGGACAGCATGGTGTCTTTAGGCCTAGTAGACTATTAGCCTACTTGCAACTCGGTCCTTGTACGTCAGATTGATCACCTTTTGGCATTTATTTATTTTATTTGTTTGATTGGTGTTTTACGCCGTACTCAAGAATATTTCATTTATACGGCGGCGACCAGCATTATTTTGGGAGGAAACCGGGGGAAACCCACTACCCTTGTCGCATTTATTGACGGAAAGTGTATACATTAACACTGAAGGGCAGTGAAATGCTAAAATGTGTGTTTTTCATTTATCTTTATTTAGTTTCTGGCCACTCATGAATTGTTGTATTTGTTAGATGTAGACCTACATATATAAAAGAGTGACTACACTGACGACCATCACTGAATCAATCGCCAATCAGTGAGGTCGCAGATTCAAACTCCGCTCTCGCTGGTTCGATTACAGCGTAAGTCCTCATATATATCTAGCCAAGATGTGGTCATGTTTACTACATATAATACAGTTGCCTCCCCCAACTCCTTCTCCTTCCACACATGCACCCATGAATCTGAACGCCGCCGTGTGTAGAAACTTTGTCCAGGCTGTATAATCAAGTTTAACGATGCATACCAAATATTATCATACAGAAGGACTGCATAAGGGACTGGCTTATTTACACTGAAATCCCCCCCCCCCCCCCCGCGGACGCGCGCCGTGGATCAGTAATTCTGTTATATGATATGACTCACTCAGTCACACACAGCTGGCAATTCGTGTTTTATAGAGCTGCCTTTTAACAACACTTGATCTGCGTCTCTCATACATACATATAAATACTGTCGCTACCGGATCGCCAGAAGGCATCGGTTACTGGACTGACGATAAAAGTTTGATTAACTATACCATACATCCATTCAGACAGACTACTGACAATAATGGACACACAATCTCATTTTACATTTCTTTGAGTGGCATATAGCTAGGCCTATAATAATCAACCTGGTTTTGAGCGTTACCACCAGCTTAAAAATGCCACCGAAAAGATGATGTAAATGATGAATGCAACACTTCAGATGTCCCATCACCCCTTCACATGACAAAGTTACTTTCCAGTCCATTGCCCGTGAAAGCAATTATGACGTCATGACGTGAAAAAAAGATTGAACATTTACTTGTAACCAGTATGTGGGACATCCGGCTCACCTTTTTGCAACAATACTGCCTATGATTAGTCAACTGTGCGTTGTTGATTGACAGTTCGGAAAAGTCTACACCGCATTCACACTTTAACCGGACATCTGTTGGTAAATTTTCATGTAGTTCATTAGATGACTTCACGTCAGGCCATTTTCTTCTTTTAATGCTTTATTCCACAAAGCTTATGGGGCCGCTCGGACAAAGCCATTGTAGGCTAAGCTGATTGTATCTACCATGGCAAGACATGTTGAACACATATGTTGCCTTGGTAGTTACGGTCGACTTAGCCTATATAATAAGCTTTGTGCACGAGGCCCCAGGGCATTATTATTAAGTCAATGTTTATGACTACCATTTCAGATTGAAATACGTTTATTATTAACTCCCATATATAGTTTTCATCTATGGAAAAACAACGGACATTTGTCACAACTTCACAGTCAGGAGCGGTATTTACTGATTATCAGTATTTTAGAGTAAAATCTAAAAAACATTCTTGTATTTTAATCCATGTTTCGTTGGTCGTGTACGTATATTTCAATGCCCACGACTAACATTTCCTAGCTCCTGAAGTCAATATGTCCAGATAATTATACTGTATATATTTCTATGCGCCCAAAACCCTGACACAGTATACTACATTATACTGTTCAGTATTTCAGTGTCAATGTCTAATATACTTGTATGTTCAAAACGGCTTCCACGATCACATAAATTATGGTATATCTGCCTGAATGATCACATATGTCTGATAGTCCCGTACCCGTGTGTACTACGCGTGTATCTCGTGTTATCTATAGACGTGTAATTCTATACCCAGTAGTTCTGTTGTACTATGCCCCTGTGCAGATTTTATACCGACAACCCTGAATGTCCGGCTCATTCAGCCATCTCCACATTCCACTGTACACCGCCGACAAAACCCGGCCATCCGCACACCAAGCACGTGGTCGAATCAATTCAGCTGCTCCGCAACCTTCTCTTGTTTTGTATAAACCAACCAAATCCTCCAGCCAAGCTGGTTTATGGTACAATCAACGTCATTTTAGAAAATGAAACAGCTGGCCTTTGAAATCATGGACGTAAGACGTACCACAAACGGATTTTATGATCGTACTCCCAAGTCACCAGTAGGACTATTGCGCAACCTCACCGGGAAGTCTGACCAAGCCGCCGCTCTTCATCTTCAATCAATTGAGTTCACAAGATAACATTCTATACCGCAGGGGATCAGCCTTTCTAGTAGCAACATGCCGATCCCGCAAATCCCTCACTTGTATCTAGCCAGGAGGCCACGAGTTACTGTGTGGTAAAGCTGAGGGTCAACCTTTCTGGTACCAACATGCCGAGCCCAAAGATGGCGTCCATAAATACCGGCCTATAGCTAACCAACAAGCGACAAGTCAGAAAGCGGTTATATATGTACTAATTCTGGTCGCCGTCGTGTAAGTGAAATGTTCTTGACCACGGCGTAGAAAACCAAATAAAATAAATAAAATAATCAATGAATATATGTACTAGTGGTGAATTTAGTGAGACTGACTTAGTGACTTACATTTTGGTGTCGTGTTCATCAATATTCGTTTCAGCTAATACAATATTAGAAACGAATGCCGATATACGTAATAACATGTAAAAGGGACCAACAATAGCACAGTGCATGATACGAAACGACCTTACTTGATCTGACATTAGTGTTTATTTATTAGACAAGTGTTTTACGATGTACTCAAGAATATTTGACCTATACGGCAACGGCCAGCATTAATGTGCGAGGAAACAGACGTAGGCCTACACAGTTCGGTGGACACCCACGACCATCCGCAGGTTACTGCAAGGCCTTCCTATGTGCGAGTGACTGTAGTGAGACATTGCTCTGGTATTGAGATATTTATTATTTGGTTTTATGATCACGGGAACGATGCGATATTCTTTGTAAAAAGAAAGAAATAAAAGCTCTGTAAAAATGGTAGAAAAAAACCCCAAAACAAACAACCAAAAAAACTATTATACTACAGAAATAACTTTAGTGATACTGGCTTACTGTATTGTGATATGGTCCTGATCACTTGGTTTCAGCAAGCATCTTTATGCGCTATTAGAAAAGAATGTCTGGATATGGTTTCCTTTAATATTGAAAGTATCAAAACAAAGGCGCTGTAATTGACAGGTTTATGCCCCTTGTAAGAAATGTGCCAGCGGCAGACAGCTCTGCTACAGTCCGTTTTCTTGACCTAAAAACTTCAGACGTATTCCAATATGAAAGTGTAGACATGATGTATAAGGCTGTGGTGAGGGTCGCCAGCCTGGCAGTCCCGGCATCAGATCGATAACCACGGCTGTGACCCTCATTGTGAGGACGGAAGGCCAGCCAGCATTCAGCCACCTTGTTAATTCAAGTCTTTCCCATCCATAACTACGTGGTTTACTTAACCCCCTGTTTGGAATGTCATTGGTGGCACATGACAGCTAGAATGTTGTCAGAAACGTTTAGACAGACTTGTCAAACGCTTCACCAACGCATTCTTTTAATTGTAAACCGTATTCCTATATTCTCATTCCTACTAAATCAAAGCTCTTCCTGTGTTTAGTAAATACAACGGTGTGAGAATATCAACATATCGCCAACAGAATACTATATGTTATTGCCACCAATCTCCGTGTGAAAGCCCTCGTTTTATACGCATTTATAAATATACCCCGGCATTATCTATGAATATTTCATACCCGGACACATGTGATAGGAAAATGTTTACTTACTGCATTGGGTCTCAGAATTGTCCGACACAGTTCCATTAGCTGTCTCTGAAGAGCTTTATCTTCTTCGGTCAGAAACCACTGCGGGTCGAACTCAAACCCGACTCCCCAGAACTCCCGACCGCCCCATTGTTTTTCCCCATTCATGTCTTTTACAATACGGTTCAACGTAACAGATATAGATCCTGCTTATTCGCACTGCTCCGAGAAGTCTATGGCCTCGACTAACTTCCTGTTAACAAGCGAGTTGCCAGAGCAGATGTTCGTCAGTGACTAGCTGCTAGCCGAGATCTGCGCTCACCAGATCTAAACACTCATCCTAACCTAGTCATATAGCTTCTTATTTCTACCACCAGGGGGCGCGTTCATCACAGGGTATCCATGGCGTATCGTCATCAAACCCTGCGTAGATACATGTATACGTTAGTCACGGTTATGAACAGTGTACACGCGGTTGGTGGAGAATATACGGCGAAGAGACAAAACATCTCCTACCTTAAAGAAGACTATGTTTACAAGAAATTCTATTCCATGCTTTCAGTACATTTTATTAAGGCAAGATTCAGACATACAACCCGACACAAGCTATGTGAAATATTACAGGCTACATATCGAGCCAACACGTATGCTTACTCGCTCACCCCAGGCGGTGAATTCATTGCATAAATAACAAGGGGGTAAATGCAAAACTCTGCATTGAAACCAGGTTGTGTTGACGTTCACAATAATTGTATGCTTCGGCAGTGCACGTAGGCCTGTTGTCTTACTATAATTTCTTGTTATTATCAGCCGTAGGGGCCTACTTCTCAGAATATCGTCCAATATGGTTCATTTCCCTGTATCTTTACATGTAATCTTTCACCCTGTCGTCTGCCTACCGCTTCCTCGTGCAAATAGTGAAGTGGCCGGATGTCTCGAATTTCGAAATAATACGAAGAGTAAGAAGTGAACTGAGACCAGAAAAGGCCGTACGTTCAACCTGGTCCTGTTAACACTGCGCACCGCAAAATGTGATGACGTTGCCTCAGAAATACCCCAGAAATACGTCATCGGGTGGTAGAAGTGAGAAACAGCGTAACTGGACTAGGACCAAGTACGTAACGCGACATCGGCCAATATTGAGTGGTGCAGAAGAAAAACAATGCGGCTGAAAATTCATCGTCACTATTGTGTAAGACAGATCTAAAGCTAGAGTCCACGTGATCTTCTTAGTAACAAACGCCGTGAGTGAAGAAAACGGTCTTTCCAACATTATTGCACAAGAAAATGCCTGTTGTTGGATTTGTATAATTTTCAGCTTTCCAAATAGTCTGAGTATTTCTGCAGAGCTTTCGTGATGTTATTTTGTACAGCTAAGCCTTGCTGGTCGCTGGCGAAGTGGCAAAAAAAATGACCTTTTCCCCAATGCTTTAACATTGGGCGACCATTTCGTTTTGGACACGAAAGGGTGATCACGTGACCCCCAACTTCCGACTCATCTTACAGAATTAAACCTAATGGATCTAGTGGCTTCGTGTTCTGGAGACCTTTAACTACTGCTAACATGTATCGTTAAGCCACACTTTATTTATTTGAATGGTACTTTATGGCGCACTCAAAAATATTTCACTTATACGACGGCGACGAGCATTATGATTGGAAACCAACGACCATGGTCAGGTTTCTGGCTGCCACGTACGAGCCACAGTTTATGTATGGATGTAAACTGCCGACCGTAGGGGATGTTTCAGTGCTCTCGTGTACGAGACCAAAAAAAAAAAAAAAAAAAACCCAAAAAAGAAAAAAGACATGTGGTGATTTAAAAACTGATTCAGTTTTTTTCTCGAGTAATACAATATACGGCATATGTATATATGGAATGTGTATACACAAAAGTTGCAGGCCATGATTTTTTTTAATTTTTTCTTTTTTATGATTTTTTTTATGAAAATCAAAATAAAATTAAGAAAACATAGAATCTGTCTGACAATTAATAGTTGAAAGAGGTTAATTGTTCACTTCCGCAGTCGATTAAATGAGATATTCTTGAGTACGGCGTAAATGATAAATCAAATAAATAAAATAAACTGTTGGTTTAACACAACGTAAACATAATCACGTGGGCGTCGGCATGCTCAGCTCAAACACACACTGTTCAAGTTCAGCTCATGTTGCCTTCCATTCGCAGTCGTACGTGGGAAGATCTGTTAGCAACCTGCGGGTGGTTGTGGGTTTCCTTCAATCATAATGACCGGCCCCCACAGTGGGTAGAATTTCCGCTTCGGGCAGAGGTACAGCCAGGATCAACCCTGGGTCGTGTCACACCTAAGACTTTAAAAGAGGAAGTTGTAACTTCCTCGCTTGGCGTTCAGCATAAAGGGGATAGTGCAAAGACTCGTTGACCCGTATCAGTATAATTGCTCGGGCGAGGCGGCTTACCTGCCTTCCGTAAGTCATCTCAGATAAAACAGCGGTGGAAATCTGTCCTGCAACAAGGTGGCACATTACATAAACTCTGATAAGTACCACGTTAAACCTCAAGAACTCACTCACTCCTATCATAATGCTGACCGCCGTCGTATAAGGGAAATATTCTTGAGTACGGCATAAAACACCAATAAAAAGCTTATTTTCAATACAAAGAACTCATAGCCTCTCGAAACGTGAAAAAACACGTAAAAGAACCCAACAAAAACAAAACAATGCATAACGAAGAGAGTCATTTATTGTATATCAAATATCAAACCCTAAAGTACTGGCCCTGTACCAGTATAATGTGACTGGACGGGTGTAATGCCTGGAGTCTTCGGCATGATACTTCAGTGGAGGTACAAACCACATACACCTACAAGCCACATACACCTACAAGCCACATACATCTACATGCCACATACACCTACAAGTCACATACACACCTGCAAACCACATACACCTACAAGCCACATACGCACCTACAAGGCACCTACAAGCCACACACATCCACGAACCACATAAATCTACGAGCCACATATGCATACAAGCCATACACGCCTGTAAGCCACATACACCTAAAATCCACATACACCTACAGGCCACATACACCAACAAGCCATATACGGCTGCAAGCCGCACACACACACACACGCACGAACCACATACACCTACAAGCCACATATCTACAAGCCACATACACATACAAGCCATATACAAGCCACACATCTACAAACCATATACACCTACAAACCATATACACCTACAAACAACATACACCTACAAGCGACACCCCTACAGGCCACATACACCAACAAGCCACATACAGTTGCAAGCCACACACACACGCACGAACCACATACACCTACAAGCCACACATCTACAAGCCACATACACCTACAGGCCGCGTACACCAACAAGCCACATACAGCTGCAAAGCACACACACACACGCACGAACCACATACACCTACAAGTCACACATCTACAAGCCACATACACCTACAAGCCACATACACACCTACAAGCCATATACACCTACAAGCCATATCCACCTACAAGCCATATCCACCTACAAGCCACACACACACACGAACCACATACACCTACAAGCCACATACACCTATAAGCCACACATACAGGCCAAATACAAGCCACATACACCTACAGACCACATACACCTACAAGCCACACACACCCACGAACCACATACACCTACAAGCCACATACACCTACAAGCCATACACCCCCGCGCGAACCATATACACTTACAAGCCACATACACGTACAAGCCACACACATACCTACAAGTCACATACACCCACAAGCAACATACACCCACAAGCCACACACACCTACAAGCCACATGCATCTACCAGTCACATACACCTACAGGCCACACACTCCCAAATGCCACATACACCTACATTCACGTATATCTACAAACCACACACATCTACAAGCCACATACACCTACAAGTTATATACACCTACGAGCCACAAACACCTACAAGTTATATACACTTACATGCCACATACACCTACAAGCCACATACACTCCCTAAAAGGCACATACACCTATACATGCAGGCCACATGCACCTACAAGTCATAAACACACACCAACCACATAAATCTACAAACCACATATAAATACAGGCCTCACACGCCTGCAAGTCACATACACCTAGAAGACACCTACACCTACAGGCCACATACACCTACAAGTCACATACACGTACAAGCCACACACACCCATGAACCACATACACCTAAAAGCCACACATCTACAAGCCATACACACCTACAAGCCATATACACTTACAAGCCACATACACCTACAACCACACACACACCCACGAACCACACACACCTACAAGCCACACACACACCCACGAACCACACACACCCACAAGTCACATACACCTACAGGCCATAGACAACCACAAACCACATACACCTACAAGCCATATATGTCTACAAGCCACACACGTACAAGCACATGTACAAGTCGGAATAAGCTGGACCGATAAGCGATCGCATTGGTGAGAGGCTCTTGGGTCACTGCGCGACGTTGGGACACCAACCACTTCGGCCATGGAGGCTCCCGTGTGACTAAGTCCGAGCTACGAAATCCAGTTGTTTGGTATATGCTGTTTTTAAATTTTTTTAGTTTAAATGAACTATATAAATATATATCTGTTGGGGCGTATATTGGGTTCACATGCTGAGTTAACTTGCACTTTCAGCTGTGTTCTTACTAACAGGATCATTTTATAAGAAATTCTTTGCAATGGAATGGAGTTACAAACTAATATAATAAATTCTCAGAATGCGCGTTTCTGAAATGATCGGCAGAAAAAATTAATCTGCCACAAGATTCCGGGCCTTTTCGTTCCTTATCGATCATGCGCAGTGATGTCCGTCGGGTTTTATTATGAGGTATAGTGAAAATTTTGAAATTCTTGGCGACAGATGACAAGGTGTCAAGAAGTGATAAGGCTGGGAGTCACTGCCCTTTGAAGTTTTTATGGGTAACCCATCAAGTTTGTTGAATAGGAAGGTCCTTATTTTGACGGTTAACTTATGCCAAGATTTTTATGCTTGCTTTCGTTAACGTTGTCACTTAAAGAAAATTAATAATGTCTGCGGCCCTTTGTCGCAAGCCGAAGGTCTCCCAGCAAACTGCGGATGGTTGTGGGTTTCCGTCGGGCTCTGATTGTTTTTCTCCCACCATAGTGATGACCGCCGTCGCATAAGTGTAATATTCTTGAGTATGGGATAAAAAAACAAATCAAATAAATAAATAAATTTTGTTGTAAACCCCCTGTCTATGAAGATAGAGGTCAGAGGTTCGAATCCAGCACTTCATATATCCACAGTGGCTTTATGTTAGGAGCTTGTCAGGTACCAGGCAAAAATCCAGTTGTGGATTTCTGCACTGACCTCAGCTGTATATGTAGGTGTGTGTATACATATACTGTGTCTTCTTGTGGTCAAAGCGCTGCCACCGTAAGAGTATCATGCTGAGACACTAGATTGCGAAATATGTTATGAAAAATTCTATGCATAAATTTTATGCCAGTGGCCCGTGTTGTGTGGGAAATTCTGGACTCTACAACCTGGCTCATTATGCAGCTGGTACAATAGACCACAGACACATTATAGTCTGTTTTTTGTAGCCAGCCGACTATATTTCGTTGTCTGTAAAATTAGTCATTCTCGCTACCAAAATTGCCTATCGATGTGTTGGACGTCCATATTATTACAAAGAAAATTCAATTTGGATACTTTTTCGAATTCATAATGTTGACCTCCATAATCTCGGTTTCGACGGCAAGAACTATGCCTCGAATGACGTCATAAAAAAACAGTGACATACAAGGCGAAAATATAAGCGAATGGTTAGAGGAAACAGGCTATAGCAACTTTCCTATTGCTGGTCAGCATTTACATTTCTCTCTCTACATATTCTGTCAAAAACAGAACTCGTCCACATGAGCCCGTCTTCATTCAACAACCGGTTCCTCCTCAATAGTTCCTTCCACGAAAACTCTGAGCTCGCTCTGCATGGCGATTGTTTTCTTTCCGGCATTCTGGTTTTCCCCACACTTGATAGTGACCTTGATTATGTCACTGAACAGCACTAAATCAAAACAATTAAATGAATCATACAAAACTAGCAACGACAACTGAAGTTACTCTCAATTACATTACTCTGTTAAACATTTAGTCATGCTTGTATGTATTCTGTTATTGCAGCATATCATTCTGTTATATATAGCACACATCTTTTGTTAATTAATTTTTTTTTTTTTTTTTGATTGGTGTTTTACGCCGTACTCAAGAATATTTCACTTATACGACGGCGGCCAGCATTATGGTGGGTGGAAACCGGGCAGAGCCCGGGGGAAACCCACGCCCATCCGCAGGTTTCTGACAGACCTTCCCACTTACGGCCGGAGAGGAAGCCAGCATGAGCTGGACTTGAACTCACAGCGACCGCATTGGTGAGAGGCTCCTGTGTCATTACGCTGCGCTAGCGCGCTAACCGACTAAGCCACGGAGGCCCCTGTTAATTAATTTCGACATAAAGATTGTGTTAGACCAATCTTTAATTTTCTCGTGGCTCAGTTGGTTAGCGCGCTATTGGTCTCTCACCAATGTTGTCGCTGTGAGTTCAAGTCCAGCTCATGCTGGCTTCCTCTCCGGCCGTAAGTAGGAAGGCCTGACAACAACCTGCGGATGGTCGTGGGTTTCCCCCGGGCTCTGCCCGGCTTACTCCCACCAGGCTGTTCGCCGTCGTATAAGTGAAATATTCTTGAGTACAGCGTAAAACACCAATCAAATCAATCAAATAAATAAATTTTCTCGTGTACAGTAAAGGGAGAATACTCTTCAAAGACAATGCCACTTCAAGCTATTTTCACCAGCAGGAAGTCACACCTAAGTAGACCTACACTGCTTACATTTGGAAGCGGCAGAAAGCCCAGGCGGAGTGGTGAAAAGCGCTCGTCTTTCAATTGCTAGGACAAACAAGGTGTGGGTTCAAACCCGGTCTTGGTCAGAAAATTTTTTGGATTCTCCCGCTCTCACTTTTCGTTGGGCCCTGGTGATAGAACGCTTTCGACAACACTCGATTGGCAGTTTGCGCAGTTGTTTGTTGAACGTAGCTTGTCTTCCACTAGCGTGGTGTGCATAGGTGTACATCATCGGTGAGAAAGTTCGTCACTTACTTGCCACAGGTCGATGGTTTACGTCACAAGCTCTACCGTTTCCTCGACCCATAATCCTGACCGCCATGGTATAAGTGAAAAATTCGTTAAACACAGCATACTTCAGTTAGGCCTACTTAAGCGGCCTGGATAGATGAAGAATACTGTTCATGAATAGCATAGATTTTTGTCCGTCTGGGGTGAACAGGGTTTGATTGCTCCGTGGCCGAGGTGTTTAGCGTGCCTGCGAGGCACAATGGCACAAAAACGGTCACCAACGCGGTCGTTGTGAGTGAAATATTCTTGAGTATGGCGTAAAACACAAATGAAATAAATAAACAAATGTAGTGACTGAAAGGGAAGCTTCTTAACCACTCTGTCACAAGCTATAAAGTATCAGATGAAAGCCTGAGGGTCCTGAGCCCACCACATGTCTGTTATAACTGAATTGCACAGTAAAAGCAGACAATTAAACGGTGGTTGTGAGGCGTCTAGAAGGGAAAACTCAGCTGTATATCACACATGAAGAACATTTCATTGGACAAAGGCTATTATTATCATGATTTTATCGTTTTATTATATTACAGGGCTCTTTGATTTTAGCAGGCACTCCTACATAAGTAGTGGTACCTTACTTTATCATCAGGCCGAAGACACCCAGGAAAAGTAAGATTGTTAATTTTACAGTCACAGACATGACCACACAAGGGATGAGCCTCGAATCTTCTTCCTCTTACAAAGAGTTCAGAAGCCTCTTGCACGGTTTTATTTAAAACGAGCTTTGTCCCAGGGTTTTGGGACTCGAGAAAGTCTGCACAACAAAATTAAACGTCATATTATTGTAAAATAATACAATGGTGAAGTCTATAGCGTATTTCTTTAAGAATATAGAGTCGTCTATTTTGAGCTGCCTGTAAAATCAGTCATTCTCGCTACCAAAATTACCTTTATTTAGTGTCACGTAACAAGACAAGCTCTACACATGGATGTGTTTGAAGTTCATATTCTTACCTGGAAAATGAAGTTAGAACACTTTTTCTAATTCATAATGTTAAAGTCCATACCCTCTGTTTCGACGGCAAGAACGAATTGCCTCTGATGACGTCATAATTATTTAAAAAAGTGGCATGCTGGGTATTGGGCGGAGTCCAATATGTTTTGAAGGAGGGTGACAGCAACTATCAAAACTGCTGTTACTTTGGTGTAAACGCTATTTCTGACCCTGCCATATTTGAAATCGTTCGCCCGTTTTAATATGATATAACCTTAATAAATGAATTTTACTTTATCTCATGTGGTATATGATCTGACGGCAGTATAGTTTTAGCAATGGAAATTAAAGCGATGTAATCATTCACAGGGACAATAATGTAGGCTGTGTTTTTGTTCGTTCTAACCGCTCGTATTTGTAGCCATTGTAAAACAAATAACTCTTTACGCTCATTGTCCAGCATGCACCTTTTTGAATAATTATGCCACCCGAAGCAATGAGTTCTTGGTGTCGAAACTAAGATTATGGAGCTTAACATTATGAATTAGAAAATTAGAAAATTTAGAATTAGAAAAAAAGTATTCCAACTGCAGTTTCTTTGTATCAATTTGTAGAGTTTGTCTTGTTACGTGAAACCGACTAAAGACAATTCTGGTAGCCGGTGTGACTGATTTTACAGAGTTGAATGTAGGCGATTCTCTAAAAGTGAAAGACTGTAGACGGACGTTTAATCTTGGACCAGAGGCTTGGCTTTATTTTTTGTTATTATTTACGTAATTCACAGTGGAAATTTACACTGTCAAAATCCCAGACATAGAATGGGCTGCACAATATAACCTGTGCTGAGCACCTATTCTGAGCGCGGACGGGAACATAACAACCGCACGATCCGGGTCTGAGTTCAATGCCCTTTGTCTGCTTTCGGGAGTTTACTGGGATTTTGTTTGTTACGAACGTGTTCTGGGTCATCCAGGGATTAGACACAGCGCCCACGGGTGCGCCTGTAATTCTGCACAGTTTTATTTCGTCTGTATTTTTTTATTTCGTCTGTAAATCCGTCCTACAACAAGGAGGCACATGCACTCCTTCGTCGCCATATGACTGAAAAATTGTTAAGTACGACGTTAAACCCTAAGCACTCACTCACTCACTCACTCAACCAGTCCATTCAACCCTGATTATGGAAACAAACAAACTGCGAACGATATATCAAAGAAAATGGTGTCTGTGCACAAGATACATTTATTGTACCCAAAAGTATATATGCTGATCTCCACACGTAATAAAACACACGACAATAGGTATATGTAGGTCGATTCGGCTAGCTTGTCTCATATTTGTGCGTTAGTGGTCATATTGGCGTTCATATTTTATTGAGTACAAAAATAGTTTTGTCCATATCTTAAATATTTACTGTTTATCTGTACTGGTAGTTGTTTCCACTCCCTAATCCTGTTACAATTTTGTCAGCTGTGATAGTATTTCGTGTGTTTGTATGGGCCTGTATCCAAGTAGCCAAGCCCGATTGTTTTTAACCATTTTTTAAAATATAAATACAAACTCATAAGAGACAACAGCGAGTTAAAACTTTATATTATGTAACGGTTTCAACTAATGTGTGGAGCTTGAAAATCATATATTTGGAAGCAGCCCTTCATACTCTATCTTCTCAGCTCGTAAGTGGGATGGTCTGCCGGCAACGTGCAGATGGCCGTACGTTTCCTCCGGGTTCTGTCCGATTTCTCCCCCACTCCCCTATAATCCTGGCCGCCGTGGTATAAGGGAATAATTCTTGAGTATGTGCTAAAACTCTAAAACTCAGATAAAATAAACAAATACGCAATCTGAACAGCAGGACATGAATCACCAATGAGTTAAGTTTCGGCTCACGGCGAAATACGGGTTCAATCCCATTGCTGGACATCCAAGGAATTTCCAGATTTTTCGTTATCACTGTTTGTGTCGAAGGTCTGTGGAAAACAAGTGAAAAAATCTTGAGTGTGGTCACGAATAAATAAGCAAATAACTCGACGTTTTTGTCACTCTCCGTTTGTTGGTGTTATACTGTACACGTTGTTCTGATTTAGCTTGACAGCAAATGCAGTGGCATAGGTGAAATATTCTTAAGTATATGTTGTTAAAAGCAAACCAAATGAATGAATGAATAAATACTGACTGATTGACTGACTGACTGACTGAATGAATGAATGAATGGACGAAGGAATGTATAAATAGGTAATGGACAGCGTCTGAGTAAAACTTTCCGGTGCATTTCATGAAAAGTGGAAATTGGGACCATTACGCGTAAGTTCGAGATCTATAAATTCCATTGCACGGGACGTGGTATGCATAACAGGACTAAGACAAACAGGCTGGTAGATTTCCATAAATCCTATAATTATACCGTTATAACGGAGTGTTGTGTGGTAAATTTTGTGAAGGGATGTTATCAGTCTTTTATTTATACACATTCAGCTACTTCCATGTTTAAGGGAAGAACTTCCGGGAAATTGTATCAGTACAAAAGCAAATGATTACAGACCCAAACCCTAAAACGCTGTCAGTCGTTAACTTCTCACCAGTAATTAAGATCGATTGTTCGATCCAACCGCTCTCGATGTTCGCAGAGGCTTTGGAACAATAAGAGGTCATCTGTTCAGTTTTACGTTCGCTGAAAATCACTTGTTTTCCACCAAAATTGCGTTTAGATGAGAGGACAGATTCAGAACAAAAGCTGACAGTATGGAAGGCGGTTAAGGCCATCAGAGTACCATCGCTTTTTCGCAGTATTACCCGAAATAGTTTGAATCCATGACACGAAGCGATGACATGATGACCATCACTTCGCACCATTGCTTCATCGCTTCGTGTTATTTTATCATCGCTTCGTTCCATCGTCACTTCACTTCTTGCAGTCGATCAACTTCCATCGCTTCCTATTGTCTTTCTATCGCTTCGTGCCATCGTATCTTTCGGTCTTTTGATAGTCAGATTACTGATGCAATAATGGCATTTTATTTCTAGTTCCACTTCCTCTATAACACTGTACCATCGTCACACCTCTACAACTGCTACAGTCTTTTGACAATCATAACCTTACCGATGCAATTAAGGTATTTTATTTCTAGTTTCACAAGAAGAGGTCTTGTGTGTCACTGTTCCGGAAAAAGCTTTACTTTCTACCACCGTCACAATCACATCGTACTATTGTGCCATCGCTTCGTATAATCGCTTCGCACTATCGTGCCATCGCCTCATATCTTCACGTCCAACCACCGTACCATCGTCTCGTATCGTCGCGTCGAACTATTGTGCCATCGCTTCGTATTGCTTGTGTAATTTCACACAAGTTTTAGGTGAAAATACTCAGTATATAAATAATCTTTTGAATGCCCATTGTAGAACGTCCTTACGCTGAGTGAAACTCTTCTTCATAGTGTTGAGGTGTGCACTTTGCAGGTTGAGCACACACCGTCCACTCAGTTAGCAGGTGGAGCACACACCGCCTACTCTATCAGTATGCAGATGGTGCACACACAGTTTACTCAAGTTGCAGGTGGATCACACACCGACCACTCAGTTTGTAGATGGAGCACACACCGTCCACTCAGTTTGTAGATGGAACACACACTGTCTACTCAGTTTGTAGATGGAGCACACACAATCCACTCAGTTTGTAGATGGAACACACACTGTCTACTCAGTTTGTAGATGGAACACACACAATCCACTCAGTTTGCAGGTGGCACACACACCGCCAATCAGTTTGTAGGTGGCACACACCGTCCACTGAATTTGCAGATGGAGCACACATCGTTCACTCATTTTGCACGTAGCACACACCGCCCACTGCAGGTAGAACGCACTCAGTTTGCAGATGGAGCACACACCGCCCACTCAGTTTGCAGGTGGCACACACCGTTCACTCAGTTCCCAGGTGGAGAAAACACCGTCCATTCAGTTCAGAGGTAGAGCTCACACTGTCCATTCAATTTGGAAGTGGAGTTCACACTGTCCATTCAGTTCGGAAGTGGAGCTCACACTGTCCATTCAGTTCGTTCATTTAGATCCTGTGAGATGCCTCTGTAAAGTAGAGAACGTATTCTTAGCGCTGTGCAGGTACTGCAGCGGACTGAAGGTTTAACTCTCGTCTTAGTCCGCTACGGATTAGTTTTCCAGTTGTTTTCCATAACATATGGAAGTCAAATTCCATACATTGTTTGAGGAGTTAGCGAGTTGCATATACAGTTCGAACTTCATGACATTTCGTCCAGTTTCCGAACTTTTCTCCGAATGCTTTTTCATACTGATTTGAAAGGCGGCATGTTGCTTCACCATGGCAAAATTAAAGATCAAGTGCGTGTTTCGCGACTTCACTCCAATAAAGTTACTCTCCCATTTAACAGGAGCGCTTTTACGAGTAATATCTTGGTGGCCAGGGGCCTCCGTGGCTCAGTAGGTTAGCGCGCTAGCGCAGCGTAATGTCCCAGGAGTCTCATGCTGGCTTCCTCTCCGGCCGTACGTGGGGAAGGTCTGCCAGCAACCTGCGGATGGTCGTGGGTTTCCCCCGGGCTGTGTTCGGTTTCCACCCACCATAATGCTGGCCGCCGTCGTATAAGTGAAATGCTCTTGAGTAGGGCGTAAAACACCAATCAAATAAATAAATTGGTGGCCAACTATTTTAGTGGGGAGTTCCACTGAGTTAGACTAAAGTTGAGTACCGGTAATTTTTTTTTTTCATTACCATTGTTTTCCTGTTATATTCACGTACAACCAGTATAACATTCTTGCTACCTACGTGTACCCACGTATAACCAGTATTTCGTCTTCATTTCCTACTGAAGACATTAGGTTTATGTCGCGACGTTGGTAATTCCTAAGTACAACCATGTAGCTGGACTAAAACCCTTTCTGGTATGCTATTAGGAATCATTGTGAATCAAGGAAACAATTCAAACCCATTTTTTCTTATTGCACTTATTGCACCAGTGTAATCTAATTTTTTTTATATGCACGCAGTAAATCTTCATACATTGCCAAAACAAATATATTTATGACCAAATTATGACAAAAGAATATAAGTAGAGATGATTAGACAGTTTGTTCAGCTGTAAAATTTAGGAAACGTTTGTGTCGTATTATTTATTGACGGAAACAATCATGACGTATATATATATATATATATATATATATATATATATATATATATGTGTGTGTGTGTATATGACAGAGAAAAAGTTCGACGGTAAACCCAGAATACACCGGACGACTGGAAATTGTGGCCTGGATTGTGAACGTATGTCGGTTATCTGCTTAACAGATCAAATTGTGGATTAGAGTAGTTATTTGATAAAGCGAGAGAGCCGGTTAACAAGACAACAGTTCCGGTATTTACTAGTGTGTCTCTGGCTTGCCACTCATACTATACCATACCTGGTGTACAAAATATGTAGGTCATTTTTGAACTTGTCTGAGGAGGTATTGTTTGTTGAATTCTGTATGCTTTAAAGTCGTATTACAAAAAGTATAAATTTTAATGAACATCATACCGACAGGCAATTGAAAAAAAATGTTTTAATAGAAAACTATTCTTTATTTTTTTTAAAAAGTTGTACCTAAATTTGTAGAAAACCCACAAAATCTATTTTTTCAAAAATGATTTTTCATAAGGCAGGGATAAGTTCCCGATATGCGCTTATTTGTCTTGTATCCCCGTTGTACGCGTATACTGAATTTTACTTCGTTGTCCACGTATACGCGCTTGAACATAGATAAATCACTGTAGTATTTCTTTTCTTCCGCTATCAGTTACTCTCATAATCTAGATCCATAAATCCGGAACGATCCAACTCCAAATATGGAACAGAGTGATTATCAGGCGTGTTTTGTCCTAGAATATATGTAAGACAAGACAACAAATCCAGTTTTGAATATAAAACTTGAATAGTTTTAAATGTTACCTTACTCTCGCCATACAGTTGGGAGATGGGGTGGGAGATGAGGGCCCTGGCTGGCCGAGTTGTCTGATGAGTTCTCAAGAACGACGACTATATAGCTAAAATTATCAATGTAGGCGGGAGTTCAAACCCAGCGTGGTTAATTCGACTCTGGCTTAAAATTGGGAGCTTCGCTCGATGTTATATAGTTGGAAATAGTATGCACGGTCTAAGGCATCAATAAAAATAAATAAATAAATAAATAAATAAATAAATAGATAAATAAATAAATAAATAAATAAATAAAAATAAGCAAATAAATATGTATGAGAATAACCTCCCTTTTTTCGTCTTGTCGGTGTGTCCTACCTGAATGACTACCTGTTACCGTCACATTATACTTACTTAGTCTACACAGTGTACATGTACCCGACAAAAAAAGGTTGCAGACGAAGTCACTCTTGCTGACATGTGAATTTAAGCGATGACGGACTCGGCGGTTTCTCAGGTAAAGCATATATTGTTATAATGTGGTGGTTTCAAGTTTTCCAGAATGCAGGAACCAATTAACCTCGCCCTGTCTGCTCTGAATGTCACACAGAGTCACGCCTTCAGTGAGGTCACGGCCGTTGGCCTCAACCTCGTGGATCCCTAGATGAGCGATCAGACTAGTGGTGTTTGCTTGAAGTCAACTTGCCTTTAATACCATTGTGATTGCAGGTTCAAATTCAGCCCTAAGTGTTTTTGCTCTTGGGCCACTTGTAAAACACATCGTTAATAAAGTCAAAAATATAATAACGTTTTGGTAAATGACGTATGTTTCTTGAGTTGCAGCGCTCTAAAACGACGATATTTACGAGGAAAATTACGAAAAATTTGTTTTGCGAGGTTTATAGAAATTGGGCTCTCACTAAGGAAGCAGTGGGTGGTGCAGTCAGGTTTTTGCGTAGAACGTCCAACCATCTTCTTCCGGTCGTGTCACGGCCGGTGTCTCAGTGTAACGCAATGCCATGACACCAGACATGATACCATACAGTCACAGTAAACTCACATCGCGCGAATCATTTTGCTGATACAGTACCACGCCTTTGTCCTCGAGCTGAGCGACAAACTAGGAATGTATGGAGGGTGCCGATTTTTTTTTACAAGAATGATCGGACTTCGCAGTGAACCCTTTGGTTCTGTGTCTTAAGCGATATTCTTTCCCTTAACAAGGTTCTCTGTCTAATCATGGCTCTATGTCTTAATCGTAGGTTCTCTGTCTTAACCGAAGCTTCTCTGTCTTAATCAAAGGCTCTTTGTCTTAACAAGGTTCTCTGTCTTAAGATTCTCAGTCTTAACCGAATGTTTTCGTCTTAACCAAGGCTCTTTGTCTTAACAAGCTTTTCTGTTTTCACCAAAAGTTCTCTCTATTACAGAGGGTCTCTGTCTTAACAGGGTCTCCTCTATCTTAACCGAATTTTCTCTGTACTGACTGAAAGTTCTCCGTCTTAATAACGCATTCTGTTATGAGCGAAGGTTCTCTTTCTTAATGAGGTGCTTTGTCTTAACAGGGTTCTCTCTCTTCACTAAAAGGCCCCTGTTTTTACTGAAGGTTCTCTGTCTTCACTGAAGGTTCTCTGTCTTCACTGAAAGTACTCCGTCGGCTCTGAAAGTTCTCTATCTTAACCGAAGGTTTCTCTGTCCTTACGCATGAAGTTTGATGTGAAGTACACGTTGGGTATTTAATTGTCTTTTACATGCTTAGGACCTTAGGACCTTAGGACCTTAGGACTTTACTAAGGTCTTAGGCCTTTTGCCCAAGATTGCTAACCACTCAGTACGGATGTTACGATGGTGACGAAGTGATGACCTCACTTCAGCATAAATATAGTTTTAAGAAAACTGGGGGTCATGCTAGCTGGAATGAAAAAATACAAGATACGTGTGGTGGTATGACAAGTATAGTACTACAGAATGATTAAATGTATACATTTCTTGAATTGAAGTTGACAAAGTTACAACATAAATAGTCAGGAAGTTCTGTGCCCTATATACTGTGACCTTGAGCCCTATATTCGGGTCAAACGGAACGAGCGCTTTACCCTTTTCATGCCAAGGCCGATTTCACAAAACCATTTGTGACTTAAGTCAGGATTTTAAATACAATTTAGGGGCTTATTTTGTGTGCGTGTAACTTTAAAAACTGGACAGTCTTACAAAGATAAATGAACCAAAATTCCAATCTTGATTACCAACCCAAAGCACTATGACGATGTTTTACATCTTGACGAGTCAGAAATCGTTTTGTGGAATCGACCTAAGGTCAAGACCTTGTTGGACATGGGTTAGAGTATATTGGAGCATCACGCGTAGTGTCTTCAGCATGGCGTTTTAGTGAGTTAGCACGAAAGATATGGCAGAGGTATTTAGTTTATATACTGGCGTAGCAGATCGTCTTGTGTTACATGAGACCGTATAATATTGCAACATTTGAGAAAACAAACCAGCCGACAAAGCCATTAATCATCGTTACAAACTCGTGCGCCGGCGGCGGCCTCGCGAAAAAGTTGGCATTCCGTTACAAGCATCTGTCTGTAAGATGTAGAGTAAAGTGACGTATGCAGGCCTAGAACTGGAAGACGCTAAATTTACTTGGTGATCCATTTTACGAAGTTCTGGAGTTAGAACAGACGGTAATCGTGCTTGACCACGCTCAGATAAACGAATGGACCCCTGAATGAACTCGACAAGATTGACAGCTTTATAAATATTATATATTATTCGAACCGTTCAGTTACTTAAGCTGTGATTATATATACAGTGGTTGTAAGCCACATGACAACTGAACTATTCAGATTTACAGAACAATGGCGTAAATTAAGTCTGAATAGTAAACAAACGACTTTCACATGAATTTTCACTCCGCGTATAGCATGAGCAGTGTTTTTCTTTCTTCTACAGTCGTTTCTTCATTGGTAAAGTAAAACTGGCGGCGATAGCCTTTGCGGATAATTGTAAACTGCCTTGTCTAACAACTTAGTGGCAAGGTTTGTCATGCCCTCAGCTTATTCTCCAAGCGCCGAGCAAAATTCTCGGAATGCCCTTGTATATACAGACAGAAACGGGTCTATGACATATAACAGGTCTGTAGAAAATGTTGGGTAAAATGACGCCATAATAGTACACATATAATACAGCTTGCTAGATAGTCCTGAACAGCTTAGACTTACTGAAGCATGCAGGAATTAATTGCACCTAAGGGCATAATTGCATGAAGGCTATTGCCATTCACTTTATGGAAAAAAACCAAAATCTGTTTTACACTTAACACAACATGACTTTTTAAAGGATCGGCCCAAAGGCTTGGGTTCACTTAAAAGCTGTTATAAAAACATGACAAATATACTCTGCACGAGTTTCTTTTCTGCAGAATTCAATATCTTTCTCGATACTTAACCCTTTAGAATACCCTCCATCGTAACACCTTTCCACCTCACCTGCAACTTGCGATATGCTGCAGCTTGCAAAAATACTCTTTTTGAAATACATCTTTTCTCACTAGGTTAGAATAATAGAAAACGGAATGCATCCTCAGTATGTATTTCAACTAAATTAGTTTTACTCACCTATATCATTCACAAAATCTTCCACTGTGATTTCAAGACTATATTTTTATATATAGCAATAACTATTATCTTCAAATGCATTTTTATTATATATACCAGCTCTTCTTAAACTTCCCTTTTCTATCGATGGTTCGGTATTTTCTTCATCACATGATTAAAATCCAAATTCATCTGTCATCTTCTGTCATCTCCTCCATCGCTGATCTCTTCCTCGTTGATGCTTCAAGTACCTATTTTCAGCTTGGATATTTATTCAGAATAATCTAACGAGTAGATTCGAGTATGGGGAGGCATCACTAAACTAGGGAGAAATAATGCGACAGAAAGAACTTTGTACAGCATGTCTCTATATTACAAGACTGACTGGTTTGTATATAGCACAACAAAAACCATCTTTAAATAATATGTTGTCATCCAGCCCAGTATATCTCTTTAACATTTGAATTCAGTCAAATCCTGGTTGAGCGCATTATGCCAAGTGTCCGAGTGTCTGCGTATAATGTATATAAACATAGATATCTGTATGTACAAACTATGTTTTGTCACATCATCCTATGGCGTCCATTCTCACTGGACAGGCCTATGACTGGCCCTATGGTGTATGTGTTATCAATAAACCTGTTCTGTTCACCGTTATACAGACTCTTTGTGTCTACTTTATGGATCATGTACGTTGGGTTATAGCACTGGTTTCTGTACAGGTAGGCAGTCCTGTTGGCTTGTTTTGTGTTCCTTCAGCTTGGGTCTGTGAGTTGTACTCACACAGTATGTATATATACCCTGATTGTACTTTATCTGAAAGTACTCACCGACAGCTTGTAATATAGAATCATGCTGTACAAAGTGTTTTTTGGGTCGCATTTTTTCTCACAAGTAATCTGACGGCTACTTAATTTGATCACCTTTGGTGCGTGCTTCATAATTGTTATACAAAATTGTTACTAATAGGATCGAACGAGTCCTACTTTCAAACCACCCGTTCCAGAATAATACTTAACAAATCAAAAAAAAAAATCGTTTCATGACTATAGTTGCAGTTAACACCTGAATCTGAAAGCTCTTTCTTTGACGAACACAAACTGAAAATGCATTTCGTATTTGTTTAAAAAGTAGTCTCGTGAAATGAGGTTCCTTACTGAATTCTGGGGATAAAATGGACCCTGGCAGACTGTGTGATCTAAAGCGTAACTCTCACTCATGTGTGATCGACTTCCTGGGGCTTTAGGTTGTGAAGGAAGTTGATCAGGTAACTGTCGCCCTTGGACAGGGATTTTGTAGACTCTCCCTTTGGCCGTTTGCGCAGTCAAACGTTCAATGAAGGCCACTTATCTTCCATTTATTTATTTATTTATTTGACTGGTGTTTAACGTAGTACTCAAGAATATTTCACTTATACGACTGCGGCCTGTATTATGGTGGGAGGAAACCGGGCAGAGCCCGGGGGAAACCCAAGACCATCCTCAGTTTTTTGGCACACCTTCTCTCGTACGGCCGGACAGGAAGCCAGCATGAGCTGAACTTGAACTTACAACGATCACATTAGTGGGAGGCTCAAGGGTCATTGCACCGTGTTGGTGCTACCCCGCTCGGCCACGGAAGTCCCACTTGTCTTCCATGAGTATGTTGTGCATGCATGTGTGTACATCGCACGTGGGAAATGTCGTCAGTTCGTTTCCAATGGTCAGTGGTTTACGTCGTGTAATCCGGTTTCCTCCACGCATAAAACAGATCGCTATCATGTATTTATTTATTTGATTGGTGTTTTAAGCCGTACTCAAGAATATTTCACTCACAACGGCGGCCAGCATTATGGTAGGTGGAAACCGAGCAGAGCCCGGAGGAAACACACGACCATCCACAGGTTGCTGGAGTCCTTCCCACTTACCGCCGGAGAGGAAGCCAGCATGAGCTGGACTTGAACTCACAGCGACCGCATTGGTGAGAAGCTCCTGGGTCACTATCATGTAAGTGAACAATTCTTGAGTATGGCATGAAAACAATAATCAGATAAATAAATGTGTGGACATTTTAAAGCAGACGCGTCCGATAGCTCCACGCGATCTCAGGATTCATCCGTGCTTGTTAGTGACATTACCACATTCACCCAATACTCTGAGAAAACAAAACAAACGAGAGTTGCAATTGATTTGTTTATCAACTTAACTGGTGGTTTATGCATACATATACCCACTGGTGTATGCAGTTCACTTTTTTGTATGGTAATGAAAAAGGAAAAAAGCAGTAATCGAACATATCCTCAGAATGAAAGAAATCTGACCTACAACTCTCATTTTTGTGGCCAGTTACTTTAAAAATATATCCTTATATTCCTGAAATAATCTCATGCAGCATCATACTCATGGCCACATTTCAAAAAGTTTCAAAAGTTTTGCTCCAAAATGCTCCAGCAAAAACCAAAAAAAAAAAAAAAAAAACCCCAAAGACTTCTGACCCACAATTTACACTCTTGCGCCATTTTCTTTTCTGTTAACTTACTTATGAAGGTGTAACAAGCACTTAGGTTTATTTGTTGTTTGGTGTTTTACGCCCTGCTCAAGATATACTTCACTTATACATGTAGGACAGCTGCAAGCATTATGGTGAGAAGAAACCGGACAGAACCCGGGGCAAATACCACGACTCTCGTACGGCCGGGGAGGAAGCCAGCATCAGCTGGACTTGAGCTCACATCGCCTGCATTGTTAAGAGACTTCTGGGTCATCGCGCCGCGCTGACAATCTAACCACCTTGGCCATGGGGGGCCCGGAATTGTTAATGGATGTTAGCACGGTTTATCACGCAACGCATTCATAAGTTGGTCACGTGAGTGCAAGGTTCATCGCATTACAAATGAACCAGAAATATGTAGGACAGGATGACGTATATTTGGTTTACATGTTACTGATTGCATGCCATTGTGTGTGTGTATATATATATATATATATATATATATATATATATATATATATATATATATATATATATATATATATATAGACACACACACACACAAAATAGACATATGTATACATTACGAAGCTCGCTGGCGTCTCCATTATACAAATGGTTTTTGCTGCACGTTAACGGAACACAATATGTGCCTTTCTGAAAACGAGACATAGGCTAATATGTATCTATAATATGGAAGACGGATGCGGCCACTCGCATTCTGGAGCCGCGTCTTGCGCGTTTTGTCAGAAAACCCGCGGGACGAGATTAGGCAAAATCACGCGGTTTTTATATTACAGAACACGAATGGCCGCATCCGTTTTCCATACTGTAACGCATTGTCTTTCGCTTAGTTTCCGTCTGACTTAAACACGTAAAAATTTCCTTGTTCTGATTCTCTACAATAGGCATCTAAATGCGGTGAGTCAGTATCATGTGTGATCAGCCCATAATGGTGTGACATCTGTGCGGAAGTGTATGTATGCGTATATATGACCATAGTATACCAGATATCCTGAACTAACATTCCTACAAAACGCTTCTGGGGCACCACGGATGTTAACGTCTGGTTTATATGGTCTTCGTTTTAGTTTACTCCCCGTATCCTCTACAGGCTACATGGCTCAGTTACGAAGATAATAAAATTCCAGATGATATTAAGAGAAAGCGATGACAATTCAGATTATAACAGAAAGCGATGTTAATCTTTGTATGATCAAACGTGGTGCCATCTGTAATGGTAAGCAGATGGCATCTGCAATGGTGTAAACAGATGGCACGGTAGGTAATAAAAATTCTCAGATGTTCGCATTATGTAAAAAATACCAGCATCTGATGTGGAAGATGAAAAATCCTTGTATGTTTTTTATCGCAATTTTGAGCAACAAACAGACTGACAGACAAACAGACTCACGCACAGACAGAGCGACCGACATACAAACAGACACACGCACAGACAAAACGACCCACAGACAAACAGACATACGCACAGACAAACCGATCAACAAACAAACAGACACACGCACAGACAGAGCAAAAGACAGACAAACAGACACACGCACAGACAGAGCGACCGAAAGACAAACAGACTCACGCACAGAAGGAGTGACTCTCAGACAAACAGATACACACACAGACAGAGCGACCGACGGACAAACAGACACACTCACAGACAGAGCTACCGACAGACCAACAGACTCACGCACAGACAGAGCGACCGACAGACAAAAAGACTCATGCACAGAAGGAGCGACCCACAGACAAACAGATACACGCACACACAGAGCGACCCACAGACAAACAGACACACGCACAGACATAGCGACCGACAGACAAACAGACACACGCACAGACAGAGCAACCGACAGACAAACAGACACAAGAGCAGACAGAACGACCGACAGACAATCGGACACACGCACAGACAAAGCGACCGACAGATAAACAGACTCACGCACAGACAGAGCGACAATTAGACAAACAGACACACTCACATACAGATTAACTGACAGATAACGACACACTCATAGACAGAGCGACCGACAGTCAAACAGACACACGCACAGACATAGCGGCCGACAGACAAACAGACACACACACAGACACACATACACTGCGATCGACAGACAAAGAGATACACGCACGGACAGAGCGAGCGACCGAGTGACAGACACACGCACAAACAGGGCGGCTGACAGACTGACAGACAGACACGCAGACAGAGCGATCGACGGACAAACAGACACACGTACAGATCGAGCGAGCGACGGACAAAAGAAAACCACACACAGAGATATATCATAAAGCGATCAACCAACATGAAGATTCCAGGTGAAGACCACCCCCTTTCGCTAGGTCTCCGACAATCCCCTGACTTAAAGCCACCACCGATCCCGCACAGGTCAAGCCGTAGATTATGTCGCGACTTGTGATTTTGACATTGCTTAACATTGTATATACGTGTACTTATGTCGGCCAGGTCACACTAGCGCCACAAATATGGAAAGGAACACTTCTCTGTGAGAGATCGAGCCACATCCGTCAATCCATCTGGTGTAAGTAACTGATAACAGACATAATGAAATGCCTGAAGAGGTCGATGTGTGTATGGCGGGGTCAGCATCTTAACATAACATAATTTCGTCACACTTACTACATATAGGTCAGTATTAACATGGGCTGATATGGGTTACCCCGGTGAATTGATTTTCCTTATTATTTATGTAACCCATGGATTTGTCAACATCAGCTCAAAAAATATAGAACACTAAACTTTCGCTATTCACTATGCCATCATATTTCTCCCCATATATTAAAAGTTCAACTCCGTAGCATGAAAATTATTGCTGCTGGAAGTGAAATCATAGCTGTTAATATGGTTAACTTAGTATATACCAGAACCCATTCCTGGGTGAAAAAGGCCCATCTAATCACATGAGGTAACTAGCATTTTGGGAAAACCATGCGTTGAACATCGCATCTCTGACTTAAAATTAAGGCTCAGACAATACAAATTTTTCAGTTGACATATACATATTTACATTACATTTTGTTTCGCTCTTGGTAATTGAGGAGAGATCATGTTGCATGGCATTTTGTCATGTTAGCAAGACGTTCAGCAGATTATTACATAATGATCCCTAATTGCTTAAATTATCACATATCTGCGTTATCTGACAGAATGCATGCAACAATCGATAATTTTGAGTAAACAAGAAACAACGCGTGCCTGATACTTCATGGCAGGGAATCTCAATAGGCCGGATTACTAAAAGGCTCAGTATTAGTTATGCTGTTCTTCCTCGTGTATGCAAATGGCATTGTGAAAGACATCCAATCAAACATCAGCGACACAAACATCTTTATTATAATAACATGTCTATGCCTTAAAAATTCTCGTGCCAGAGTGTCACAATTTTCGTGGCAGGAGCCTCTCACCAATGCAGTCGTAGTGTGAGGTCAAGTCCAGCCCATACTGGCTTTCTCTCCGGCTGTACCTGAGAAGGTCTGGCAGCCACCTGCTGATGGTCATGGGTTTCCCCATGACAGTTGTAGGTCAGATTACTCTCATTATGAGGATACGTTTACCTACTATATTCTTCTCTTTCATTTCTCGCCAAAAAGTGAATTTCATTAGAGTTTACAGACAAGTTTTCTGGGAGAACAAGGAATATATGCGTCTAAACAGACATTCGTACATAACAGTTCTCCAGTGCCTGTGTCCTTCTTGCAGCCCTAGTTCTAAAAAGCAGATGGGGTCCAGCACCGATTGCCGTCTTACTCCACTGCCTGGACCCTTGTTACCGCTCTGGTTCCAAAAACATATGGGGTCCAGTACCGTTTACTTCCTTACCTCAGTGCCAGGATCCTTGTTTATGGTTCTAGTTCCAACAACCAGTACCGTTTACCGCTTACTCCAGAGCCTGGACCTTTGTTACCGCCCTAGTTTCTTAAACACATGAAGCCCAGTACTGTTTACCGCCTTACTCTAATGCCTGGATTCCTGTCACTGCCCTAATTCCAAAAACCCTATGGGGTCTGGTAATATGGTACTGCCATAATCCAGTGCCTAAATCCTTGTTTATGGCCCTATAGTTCCAACAACATATTGGGCCCATCAATGTTTACTGCCATAACCCAGTGCCTGAATCCTTGTTACTGTCCTAGTTCCATAAACATATTGGGCCCAGTAATGTTTACCGCCTTACTCCAGTGCCTGGATTCTTGTTCATGGCCCTAGTTCCAACATTATATGGGACTCGGCAACGTTTACCGCCTTACTCCAGTGCCTGGATCCTTGTCACCACCCTGGTTCCATATAATAAGCGTTTGGGACCAATTACTGTTTACTACCTCACTCCAGTGCCTGGATCCTTTTTACCGTCCTCGATCCCAAAAAATCCGGGGCTCAGTGCTGTTTACCGCCTCACTCGAGCGAATGGGCCCTAGTTAATTAACCGCCCTAGTTTCAACAACATATGGGGCCCAGTCCCGCTTACAGCCATTGCTCAACTGCTGTTCTTTCATTGGCTGAGACATTCTCTATTCAGATCGAACTTTTATCGAAAGGCTCACAACAGAACTATTATCTATATCTATGCTGTGAGAGTATGCATTTAGCAGGAAAGGAAACCCTATACTGCCTAGTTAGAAATTTTGTGTTTCTAGCTATGATGTTGTACGGCAGACTTATTTTTGGTTTTAAGGTAGAATTTCAGGTCAAGTACGGTGCATGATATTACTGATAGATATACTCCTACAGCATTCGTCTATAAATATCTAACCTGTTTGCCAAAACGAGGCTATCTTAATGCATGATTTATTAACAACCAATAAGAAAACAACTTGGGCCGCCATACATAGTGGCGAAGGGGACCTCATCACTAAATGGTAATCAGATCAAGCGTTTGGACCATATTACTGTCACACATTGCTCTGTATACTAATGGTCTTCCACTGGCTTGTTGAGACGTTCTCCATTCATATGCTTTAACTGCCATATTGTGAACTGCCAGGGGGAGGGAAAATCGGGTGAGACTCTCCCCTCAAAAGTATATGCTCCTACAACATTTATAAACGATAATTAGAGTAAATGGATGATTTGGTGTTTAATTCCAAATCCGTTCAGTATTTCTTGCTTTGCAATTGTTAAGCACAAGAGACTTATTTTCGTTTTAAGGACAAAGGTCACGCAGGTCAAGTCAAGGACGGATGGGTCTAACAGTGATTAATGTGCTGTGGTCAACCTTACGAGGGAATTCCCTACATAGCCTTCATCTATAAATAGCAGATCTGTGTTTGAAAACGAGGCTCTCGTGATTTCGAGACAGATTTATTAACAGTGAATGAGAAAACGACTAGAGCATCAATAATGGATCGTGGTGAAGTGTGACTTGGCCCTATTTGATAGCAGTGTCAAATAGAGTTTGGGCTATGTATAATTAACGTGTATAAAGAGCGGACAGCCTGGTGCTGGAACCATTAGTTGTGAGACTGTGCGTTGCATCAAGGAATATTTGATATAGAGCCCATATATACGAAATCTCCAGTCTAAGAATAATATGTGGTCAAATAAATCAGTGATATAGGGTACAGTATGGATATATGGGGAGATGTAGCTTATATATGAATTACTACACCAACACAAATCAGATACTCTTACACCTCGACTTCTACGCACAAACGTCAATAGGGAATGGCTGCTATTTGTGGCCGAGTCTGATCTGGCGGCGCGCGTGTCTCCAGGACAACAAAATTCAAGGATGTAAACCATCTGCATCATTTCAGATAAACTCCAAGCCTCTAGCAACATAGCAACCTTGGGCTCTTTAAATTTAGAGCGGTGTTCCGGAACATATAATGTATGGCGGTAATTACCTTTCCAAGCATCTGGTTGCAAAATATCCAATAAAGTCTGCGGCCGATCAACAGTTGATCCTATTTGGATCTGCGAACACCCCGCGGCCATCACAGGACAAGTCGCATTAAAGGAGAAAAAAATTTAAATATCAATCAAATACCAATGAAAAGAGTATGCTTCTCCTTGCGGGTGCATGTCATAAAAAATTCTAATATGTACGTAAAGTTGACAAAAATATATATAGTCAGTGCCAAAATGCGCTGTGGGCGACTCCATTTTGCCTAAGAACTAGTCCTGAAATCTTCTGTGTTAGGAGGAGAATTGCCGTCGTGAACCGACGATGTGCAGTTCGTACATTTCCGGTAAAACTCTTCTTCCCAGAAGGTAACGAACAGTAGGCCCCTACAGTTCGTTTTCTGCTCGACGATCGGGAAACCGGAATGTTGAACGTAGGTTCAGAGCTTACAAGAACAAGCCGGCAGTTTTGACGACTCTCATTGGCTGAGAGAGGCAACACTGTATTCAGGCTTTACGTGTATGGCGAGGAAAAATGGCAAAATTATGCAGCAGGCACCATCAGACAGAAAAAAAATGTGCTTTTTTTAGCCTATAGTGTCATGTTTTTAGGTTTTCTTCTCCTTTAAGGCTTTGACTTCAAAAGCGAATTTCAGGATGGGATTTTTCTAACCGAGTTCCCTCTATACATTTTTCTTAACATTAGCAGACTTGCATTTACGTGCAGCATACAGAAAGACATCCATAAAGAATCAAAGCGTTGTTTCTTTTCATTTCGTAACAAATAGTTTAAATTTCATTATCTTGTATACACATATGTGGACTTAATTCATGTATGTACCGGAAACACGCGGCTTAATATTCGCCTCTGTAACAACTCAGATGTTTATCTCACAAGTCTTCACACTCAAGCTCAACAAGACAAACTGTGAATACACATCTATACAAGCCTTTACAAAATCCCTAACTATATATATAGGTCTGCATATATATATATATATATATATATATATATATATATATATATATATATATATATATATATACCGCCTTCTTAACTTTCTACATTCTGTTATATTCCAACTTCAGTTTCAAACTTCATGTCATTTTCAAGGATATTCCTTGAAAATAACAAAAATAAATAAATAAATATATATATATATATATATAGCTTTAGATCAGGGTATGGAGATAGTATAACCGCTTATACACTGAACGCGAAGGAGATCCGAAATGAGAGTATCATGCAGCTGCGAGTGTAGGCTTATACAGACTTTAGGCCTACACACATACAGGTCCAGTCACCTCAGGATCGAGGCCAAACACGCGTCTTGACCGCCCACTGACCAACGGCTACATGCTCCACTGGTGCTAGGAAACTCGGGTCTGTATTCTAACCACATCGGTGTCCTGTGAGGAATTTAGGCTGAGTGCTGCAGCGGATAATTAGAAGCCTTCAGAGACAAGGCATAGACAAGGGGTGGGAGGAGGGGACTGTTGTTATGGGAACTGTATCTTACTAATACAAAGACATGCATTCTAACGAAGTGCCGCTGTGCTGAGACCCAGTGAAAACATTTCACGTTATAATTAACAACCTTGTTCATGCCTTGTGTTTGGGCGGAATTCATCTCCGAAAGGAATATACCTAGTGCGCATGTCTGTGGCAGCACTGGTGAAACATCACATTTCATTGAATGAATGATTATTGAATCATGAATGAAAGTGCCCTGTTGAATATTAAACATAAATATATATTAATTAGCTTAACACCGGCTTTTTTACATTAAAAATGTGATAGTATAGTTGTTCCTTTCTTTAAGTTTATTTTCTTTTTTAAATTCATTTTTCATTTTGCTTGATCGCGTTTTAACACTAAACCACGAAATAATCCTAGATCTAATACGAGGATGCGCTGTATGGTTTGGTTTGTTAGACCTATTAGCCTCTGTGTATATAGGCCTATATACCAACAGGTCAGAATCCACATATATAGGCTATATACATGTATGTAGACGGCGAGATAAACCTATCGATGGTATACGTACAGGCGTCAAACTGGAATTATCTGGTGTCTTTGGCTATTAATCTAAAGATAAGGGAAATAGAGAATGTCGTTTAGACAATTGAAAAGTCCGTTGAGAGCATATTATCAGTCAAATCGTCAAGAAGACACCATCTGCCAGGACAAAAGCCGGTCAGTATCGATTTATAAATATGAACCCGGTCGCATGAACAGATGAAAATGCACTCACAAACCTTTCATACAAAGCGCGGTCAGAATTGTTGATTGTTTTCTGTTTACAGATTTTATATATACACAGTAATATTGCAGCGAGTTCCAGTGTTACGTTAGTCATCGGCCGGACCCAGCACTTCCTGATCATCGGCATCAAGGCACCTGACAATAAAACAATTCCCGGCACAGTGAACCAAACAACTCCCGGAAAATTTTCCACTGTCAGTTCGACAATTCCGAAGGCCCCTCCTACTCTCTTGTAAGGTCACGTGGGTCTGCCAGCGGCTGGGATTCGTTTTTGCTTTCATTCACGATGGCGCAGTCGGATAGTAAAGACCGGTCCGCATCGAAGAGACAACAGTACTCCAAGTCAATTGATTTCTCTTTGTCACCGTAGGAAGTTCCATTGGATTCGGGAATTCTGGCGTTTTCCTTACGTTTGCTATCGAAATGGAGGTGGTAAGTGTGGAAATAATGTCATATTTTTACAACTAAATCCGCACCTTTATGTAGGCCTTAGTGTATAGACATACACAGATTTAAATTATAACATCGGTGTTTTTTTTTTTATCCGCATTTCTTAAATGTTAAGTTCTACATTTTCAGGCTGTGCTTTCAATCAGTCGCGTCGAAATTTCCGGTTATGATTGATATGTTAATATGCGGATGAAGCCGGACATTGTGTTCAACGTATGTAGTAGCAGCAGACGTTCACGGCCCTCGATGCGTGGTACACACGCCGTCCCTCGTGGAGTCCGCCAGAGGCAAGCCGGCTGTGATCACCGATGTTTAACACGTGCCCTGCAGCGCACGGGACCGCCTGCAGGCCTCGATCGGCACGAGACCTCAACCCCTCGCCGTTGCCAAGCAACTGTCGTGTTCCACCGGTCGAGCGACGATAATTTTGCTTGATTGATTTGATGGACTGGTCTGAGCTTTAAACTAGAGCTTCGCCAAATGAAAGACCGCGATAACGTGTATATCCAGAATGTATTGACATCACCGGAATGCGATAGATGTTCGATTGATTCGCTTACTGCATGGATTCCGCTGTTACATGTAGGTCCCTACACTTCCGTCCCGACAAGGATCGGTTCCCACCCACCGCATTCCCGTTTCCCCGCATAGTTTTAGGCCTAGGGCATTGATTAAATTAGTCACGATATGTAATTGTATTATAATAGTAAATTTATGAAGTCTGATAAATCATACTCTTTTCACGGACATATTAGTGTATTTTTTCACCTGTAAAAGGCCTACCGGTACTTATCAAGCGGTGCTCACTTTCACGTGAGGAAGTTTGTTAGCAACTTGCCATAAGTCTATGGTTTAATCTGGGCAGTCTGTTTCCTTCCGCCAATAAACCCTGCCGCCATGGTCATATAATTTTACAGGGCCTAGAATAAGTGAATTTTTCCATTGGTATGTATTATTATGCATCATTCAAATATACCTACATATATAAGTAAATGTTACTTTCGGACTTGTAAAAATCGATGAACCTGCTATAGTGAGTAGGCCTATCGGCTATACACCGCATCCTGCCATTCAACAACTGGATAGTGCCGCCATTCACGGTGAACCCGTGAAAATATCAGGTGATCTGTTTGCTAAGTAAATATTGTGTTTGCCAGCAAGTCACAAATGTTTTGTTGAGTTGATTTTACGGAGGTATCTATGTAATACAGATTACTCACACAGGACAATAGAGTAATTAGTAAAACTCCTCATAATTGTAAAAATACAGGCAGATGAAAAATAAATAGGTTTTAAAATTATGCCTGGAGTATTTATTTTTTGAATTTGATAATGAGTAAACTTCACGCAGCACTATACTCGAGGGCCGGTCGATATGGCGTAACCTGAAATTGTTCTTTCAGTCTTGTAAAAATGTATGTTTGCTTCGCGTTACCCTCTCTGCCCACGAGAAGGTACCCTACTCAAATGTTTCCTTTGAACTTTTTTTCCAGAAAATCTTTGTATTGTTTCCTTTCCAGTGCCATTTTCCTGTACTTGTAAATTTTATTCTGAAAGTTAAAAAAAATCCTACTTTTTCCTGATCGGGTAACGCGAAGCAAGCATTTTAAAAAGGGTGGGCCTATAACGCCCTACGAGCGCTCTCACTCTAAATATGGACGTCCTTGTCTGAAAAATAATAATAATAATATTTTTTATTATAGACAGCAATAGGAAACAAAATAATAAGATTACTGAAGCAGAAGTGTACAGATAATTACTGTTAATAAAAGGAAAGCAAACAGTAAAACTACATTAAAGTCGTAGCCTATACAAAGCTTGTACGTTTAACAGCGCTGTGTCAATTTGATCGAGGTACTATTAAAGGATTGGTTGAGAATTGTGCACTGTCCATGGCAAAAGCTATATCTCTTACGATATTACCAGTAATTTCTTTGCGAGTTAGATTGGGTGTATGGTTACATGGTATTTCGAAATTATTTTCAACCTGGCACTATACTTATTCTGTAAACCGGGTCGGAAGTTGGGGGGCACGTGACCATCCTTTCGTGTCTAAAACAAAATGGCCGCCGAATGTTAAAGCATTGGGGAAAAGGTCACTTTTTTCCTCTTGGCTATCGACCAGTAAGGCCTAGTTGTACAAAATAACGTCAGGAAAGCTCTGTAGAAATACTCAGACTGTGTGGAAAGCTGAAAATTGTACAAATCCAACGGATACAAGATCGCTGACAGCGATTCAGAAATAGGCATTTTCCTGTGGAACAACGTTGGGAGGACCGTTTTCTTCACCCACGCCGTTTCTTACTGAGGAGATCTAGCTTCCGATTGGCCTTACAGAATATTAGTCCCAGTTTCAACAAAGTACAACGAAGTATATCCCTTGGGGGTTACGTCATAAGAACGGCACCTGGAAAACCTTCGCCACTCAGTGTTTTATTGCAGTTAGTACTAGGGTAGGTGTGAGTGTAGCTCAAGTACCAGTACAAAAAGAGTTTTAAAGTAGACCCATTACCCCATTATACATCAGTCCTCTTTGCGAAGGCATCTCATTGTCACCTTGTCTAGGATAACACTCAGCCTCTCAACCCAATGCAGTGGCAATGAATGATGTGCCCCCCCCCACCTCCCACCACGCCCCCACCCCCAATCCACGTGGGTACACTTACAACCTAAATCCTGTTCTTTGTTCAGAAAGCGTCATTCTAAAACTTGTGCACATCACATGCGTTATTTGCATTCTCGAACTTTATTATTACGTCACGGTGAAGAAAGTGAAAGGCTTTCTGCCTGTGAAATTCTC
Organism: Liolophura sinensis; assembly: GCF_032854445.1. Taxonomy (NCBI): domain Eukaryota; kingdom Metazoa; phylum Mollusca; class Polyplacophora; order Chitonida; family Chitonidae; genus Liolophura; species Liolophura sinensis. The sequence continues at coordinate 17,301,420 of NC_088306.1, forward strand.
GCTGCCAGAAGCATAGTCGTATGGCACTAGTCCAGAAACAGTTCAGATGTGGTTGAATCCTGCCAAGTCCCTCGCTAATATGTACTCATTAATTGTCAGTCATGATTACTGTGGCTTACTTTTCTATGAACTCATGTTGTTGTAGTTTGTTTAATGCTTTATTTGATAGACTTTTAATGAATATCAACAGAGCTCATGTCACAAGATGATGACAGGGTGTAGTGGTTTGTTTGTAATTTCATTCATGATGGAAACTGTCATATCTGAAGGCTAAAAATTTTCTTATTACTTTTCCAGAAAGACTTTCTTACCTAAACTCTATATATTTCATTTTTTTATGCTTATATCGTCTTTAGTGCTTATCTCTCCTGTGCTAAATTCACTTTGTTTTTATCCCCAGTACGCTAGTCACCTAACTAAAGAGCTTGATGATGGTTGTCTCAGAGCAGATAAGACATCACTGCAAAGCTACGATTACTCTAGAATCTTCACTTAAAGATATGACAAAAACACGTCGTACATACGTAGATTGATATTTTCGTGGATGTAGGCTTACAACACGTATATCAGCATGTATTATGCACAGCCCAAAAGGATATCACATACCTGTACAGATAAATGTCACGAAATTTCATCGACAAAAACAGGTCAAATTTGTGTTTTAAAAGGGCTCGGTGTTGTTTAAAAAATCATTGCAGATGTGCATATCATTAAAAAATTTACATGACTGTTCAGTGTTGCCGTAAATATAAGACGTACACGAGTGTACTTTTGTATGTCATCAGCAAGGAAATTCAACAGAATAGCGAGTGTCAAATTGGTATTTCCCCCACCAATTCTCCGCTTCTCCCTGCCTCGTTATCACTAGGTTGAATCTCCACTCACGGGCATTCTCCCCAAGCCAACCAAATGCCTTTTTTTCTTCTTTTTCTTTCTCTGCTGTTGATTGACAGTCAAAATTACTACAGCAGAAAGTAGCGCGTAACTGTCGCTTTCAGAACGCGGTCGGACCACGCATGCGTTTTTACTCTTACGAGATGCATATTGGTATATATATATATGACTATTTACCTGTGAATTTTTGTGTGGGGACAAGGGTCTGTGTACATGTATTTCACCTCTTCCCATCTGTAAGGAGACCATCTAAGTGACACTTTATCCATAAACTTCTGTTAACATGTAAACTTGTGTAAGAACGCGTGACTCTGTTTACCTGTCCACTTGCGTGAGGACACGTGACTTCACGTGTAAACTCTCGTGAGTTCACGTGCTCTGTTTACCTGTAACTTGCCTGAGGACACGTGACTCTGTTTACCTGTAAACTTGTGTGAGGACACGTGATTTTGTTTCCTGTAAACTTGCGTGAGGACACGTGATTTTGTTTCCTGTAAACTTGCGTGAGGACACGTGACTCTGTTTACCTGTAAGCTTGCGTGAGGGCACGCGATTTTGCTTTCCTGTAAACTTGCGTGAGGACACGTGACTCTGTTTTCTTGTAAACGTACATGAACACGTGACTGTTTACCAGTCAACTTGCGTGAGGACAAGTGACTCTTTACCTGTAAACTTGCCTCAGGACACGTGAATGTTAACCTGTAAACTTGCGTCAGGACACATGACTCTGTTTACCTGTAAACTTGCGCGAGGACATGTGACTCTATTTACCTGTAAACTTGCGCAAGGACACCTGATTTTAGCTTTTACTATTTAGCTACAAACTTGTGTGAGAGAGGACGCGGGACTGTTCAACTGTAAACTTGTGTGAGAGAGGACGCATGATTCTGTTCACCTGTAAATTTGTGAGAGAGAGGACGCGTAACTATTTATCTGTAAACTTGCGTGAGAGAGGACGCTTACTTGTAAGTTTGTGAGACTATTTACGTGTGACTATTTACCTGTGAATTTGTGCGAGAAAGGACACGTGACTATTTACCTGTAATCTTGTGTGAGAGAGGACGCGTGTCTTTACCAGTAAATTGTGTGAGAGAGAACGCGTGACTGTTTACCTGTGAATTTATTTGAGTGGGGACGTGTAGCATTATCTGTAAACTTGTGTGAGAGAGGACGCGTGACTCCCTTTACTGTAAACTTTACTGAGAGAGGACGCAGAATTGTTTACCTGTAAACTTGAGAGGACACGAGTGACTGTATTTACCTGTAAACTTGTGTGAGAGAGGACACGTGACTTTACCTGTAAACTCGTGTAAGAGAGGATGCGTGACTTTACCTGTAAACTTGTGTGAGAGAGGGCGCGTGACTTAACCTGTAAACTTGTGTGAGTGAGGATGCGTGACTGTACCTGTAAACTTGTGTGAGAGAGAACGCGTGACTGTTTACCTGTGAATTTATTTGAGAGGGGACGTGTAGCATTATCTGTAAACTTGTGTGAGAGAGGACGCGTGACTCTCTTTACTGTAAACTTTACTGAGAGAGGATGCAGGATTGTTTACCCGTAAACTTGAGAGGACACGAGTGACTGTATTTACCTGTAAACTTGTGTGAGAGAGGACGCGTGACTTTACCTGTAAACTCGTGTGAGAGAAGGTGCGTGACTTTACCAATAAACTTGTGTGAGAGAGGGCGCGTGACTTAACCTGTAAACTTGTGCGAGAGAGGACGCGTGATTGTACCTGTAAACTTGTGCGATAGAGGACGCGTGACTGTACCTGTAAACTTGTGTGAGAGAGGATGCGTGACTTTACCTGGAAACTTGGACAAGAGAGGTCGCGTGACGCCATTTGCTTTTAAATTTGCGTGAGAGAAGGCGTGACTCTATTTACCTGTGAATTTGTGAGAAAGGACGTGTGACTGTTTAGCTGTAAACGTGCGTGAGAGAGGACGCGTGACTTTACCTGTAAATTTGTGTGAGAGAGGACGCGTGGCTCTATTTATCTGTAAGTAGAATTTGAGGGAGAGAGGCCGTGGGACTGTTTAGCTACACACTTGTGTGAGACAGGATGCGGGACTGTTTACTAGTAAACTTGTGTGTGTACAGTTAAGGGACTATGTTGATCTATATTTTGTGTGAGGACACAATGGGTTCATGTAGCTGTGAGTTGTAAACTACTCTGGGGGCCCCCGTGGCTCAGTAGGTTAGCGCGCTAGCACAGCGTAATGGCCCAGGAGTCTCTCACCAATGCAGTCGCTGTGAGCTCAAGTCCAGCTCATGCTGGCTTCATCTACGGCCGTAAGTGGGAAGGTCCGCCAGAGCCCGGTTTCCTCCCACCATAATACTGGTCGCCATCGTATAAGTGACGAAATATTTTTGAGTACGGCGTAAAACACCAATCAAATAAATAAATAAATAAACTATCCTGTTTACGTTAGGTATAAGGGTTTGAAGGAGAACAAGACGCGACTCTGTTGATAGACTATCTGTGTACCCCAACATATCGACGGTTGAGAAATTTACCGGAAAGTAACCAAAGCCGCTTCTTCCAGATGTATGCCAGATGAAAATTTTGCTTGTGACGCCAAAATTAGTTACGTGAAGGCTGTTTTAAACATAGTTGTAGTGTTACATGTATCGACTTTCGCGTGAACTGGTTGCTACATGTGTCCAGGCCAAGACCGCGCGTGATGCTATAGTACGTACATATATACATACATACATATTTTGCACTGAAAATAACAGCTTTGCATAGAAAATAACGGTTTCGAATGTACCAAATAACGACCTTGGATATAGAAAATAATGCTTTCAGTTTGATGGAAATCCGGTCTTGGTTGGGAATATGGAGATTTTTAATCGAAAATTACTTTAGCACAGAAAATACTGGCTCAACATTTAAAACAAGAAGACAGATTTGGTTTGCTGGTAGTGTTGTGTTTGTGGTTTAGTGAAAAGGGGGTATGTCACTATGAATTAATTTCAGCCGATATATGCGTTTTGTACTTTTCTTACATTTAATACATGTGCAGGCCTCACAGCCTTTTCATGTGAAACTTCTGAATTGGAAGGCAGCCAAGGAGTACATTGCTTGTCTGTATTCAAAGCTATCAAGCGCTGGACCCAAACTTGAAGTGCATGTAATGCACGAGTGATAAATGCCAAAAGTATTTGCTAGTAAACCAAGACCAGGAATGTAGATATTCCGATAAACAACTACACAGTAAATGTTGTTACGTTTAAAATACACCTGGAACTTGCCTCGTGTATATTAGGCTTGGAAGTCGGCATCATTGAGAGTGAATGTCCCGTGACACGGTCAACATACCATCACTTAACAACCAGGCGGGCTAAACGAATATCGATGTATAGGGAGAAAGAGATATTGAATTAATAAATAGTGAAGAGAATATGACAGAAACAGAAAAGACTTCATGACGTGTTTCTGATCTACTTTCTCAGCGTGGTGCCGAATTTTAAACCTTGCGTGAAGTTTTAATCTATTTAAAGCTTTCCTCGAAAAGACAAAGAAAATGGAAAAGACCTTGTGTGCGCTCACCAGCTACGACGCATGCGCATTTCACAAATAAAAAGCAAGAAGAACACCAACAACAACAGTAAAAACGCTCCGCCCCCCTTCCACCCTCCCCACAAAGCTGAGCAACTAAATATGATATATGCACTTGTCACGCATGCAGAAAGCAGTCACGTTGTTGTCAAGACGTACGAACCGAGATAAAACGTGCAGTAATGCTATGTTAACCAGATGAACGAGGCCAAATTAATAATTGGAATACTACGAAACCCTGCTTGGTAATCTGTCAGTTTCTCACGTCTAAAAACTTCAGACAATAGGTATAACAGCCAAAGTGGTAATCCAGTTTGTCATGCTTAAGAGCACATGAAAAGTAATGCAGAGTCAAATTCAGCAAAAGCATCCAATATAGTGTGATAATATTGCTACCCATGAACTACCGCCTCCCAACGGGATAATTTTAAAATTTTTTCACTTCTGAAACGCCGTGATATACTGCTTAGGTACGGGCATGGTTCTTTATCATTGTGTAAAAAGCCTTTAATTGCATGCCGTAATTAATAGTGGTAGTAATATTACACACAAAGACTGCAATTAACAAATTATTTTATAAATAAAAACAATCCTTTTTAACATATTTACAGGGATATGGTTCTCTAAGGTTGCTAAGAATCTTTCTGAATTAACACGTTGATATATTGCGTTACGATTTTTTTACTTTCAACACAGGACATTAAGTATTTGTATTTATTTATTTGTTTATTTGTTTGTTTGATTAGTGTTTACGCCGCACTCAAGACTATTTAACTTATAGGACGGCGGCCAGGATTATGGTGGGAGGAAACCGGGCAGAGACCGAGAGAAACCCACGACCATCCGCAGGTTGCTGACAGACCATCCCACGTACGACAAGAGATAAACGCAAGCATGTGCTGGACTTGAACTCACAAGTGTTCCCGCATTGGCGGGAGGCCCCTGGGTCATACGTCGCGCAGGCTTGCTGACCCCATCGGCCACGGAGACCCTCACGACATATTGTACATCGTATATATTTGCATAGTGGCAATATTATTTATGGTACCCTTGGGGCCTGCGCGGCCGAGGTGATTAGCGTGCAAACGCGGCGCAATGACCCAGCTAGGAGCCTTTCGTCAGTGCGGTCGCTGTGAGTTCAAGTTCAGCTCATGCCGGCTTCCTCTCCGGTCGTAAGTGGGAAGGTCTGTCGCCAACTTGCGGATGGTCTTGGGTTACTTCCGGGTTGCCCAGTTTCCTCCCTTCCTCCGCCGTCGCATAAATGAAACATGCTTGAATACCGCGTAAAAACATCAAATAAATAAATAAATAAATAAATGAATAAATAAATAAAGGTGAACTTAAAAGACGAAGATTAATGCCAGAAGTAAGCGCTACTAAGACCTATTCCGTTTCAGGTATTAATGAATCTTCCCATACGGTAGTATAAGTAAATTGGTTTTGCATGCACTGAGTAAACTTGGCTTGACGCCAATATCATTAGTTTACCGTTAACATGTCGCATGACTTCTGTTGACTTGACCATGCATTGCTGCAGTACCATTATGGACGGCGGACTCACAAGAATGGACCTATACATATGTATAAGTCCACAGGTGTCAGCATTGCAACTGTGTTTGGTAGAAAAATAATGGACTATATTCCTAAGCAAACAATCAAATAAATAAATATTATACTTAATTGGGAAAACGAGATGGCGAAGTGAACAGTTGTGGTTGTAATCTCAAGGAAGGCTATGTGGTCAATCCCATTTAATGATGTGTAGGGGTGACAAGTGAATTAGAAGGTTCCTTTGTCGGGGGTCTGCGTGAGAGGTATGACTGGAGGTGGGATGAGGAGGAGTTGGGGGCGTTGGCTAAGGAGACACTTGTGCCATTGGTATTTGCATTCTTCCACGCCTCTGCGTGAGCTAATTAAGCGATGTTAATTAAGCTGTAGGTGGCAATGCTGGGGCTAAGTATGCTGCGTCAGGCAAGGGTCCAGTGGCTGTGCAGGACGCTACCATGCATTACCTCCAAAGACACTTTTAAGACTCAGGAATGGCTCGCATGGTGTGGGTGTAAGGCTCATGACCACGGCTGTCTTGGGCTGTGTGAAGCACGCAACGTCTGCCGGAGTATCTGGGCTGAGAAAATCTTAACCAAATCGGTGAGAGCTGGATTCGAAATTGCGACGATATTGAACTAAGCCGATTGGATGTGGCGAGAGCTGTTTTTTCATAGGGAAAATGGTCTTTCTTCTGCAACATGTCAATGTTATTGTCTGTTAAATTTGATGATAGCATATTGAGTAATTCAAGATCAGTGGCGTTTTTTGAGCGTTGATGCTGGGTGCGGGGGGGGGGGGGAGGGGCTTTAATTTGCTACTATTTAATTTACATGAACAGTTACAATAAAAGCCTAGGAAATGTTAATAGATAAAATACCGTATTTAATAGGTTAAGTGTGTTTTTTAAATATAATTATTTGCTATATATGTATCAATGGCCCTGGTTGCTTCGATTGGCGACATCGTATTTCCATGACATCGAGCTGATCCTGACTCAAATACAATTGTTCAAGGATGAATAATCGTTCGCACCAGGATTTAAAATCGGATTTCCTCCTCCGAAAATCCAGCACTACTACTATAGTGTGAGAGAACTGGAAAGCTGCTCCCTTTGCTACACATCCACGTTTGTTATGTACTCTTCCATAGAAGTGGCGTCTTTCGCTCTATAATGCTTTAATTCTAATCTAGTATGTATATGTTCCACCAATTGATTGAGCATGGCGGCCGGAAAAAAACCCGGCAATCAAAGTATCCAATAACACGCTAACATTGTAATTGCGCGCCCATTATAGTTCATTGTCCAAGCTAACACGTATAGAGCTCATTGAAACGAGATCGTTTGGGGATAATTTATTTCATGCACGCTCTAGGGCGCACCGAATTACCTGCCTTGATGTGACTCTCCCATTCAAATAATGCTTAGTAAGTTGTGATTGTTGGATCACCAGAAAATGGCTAGTGGCGGGTCAGAGTGGTATAAACTAGTTGAAGACTTATAGTTTCAAGACAGATTTTAATTTTGTAAACTGATTTGAAAAGACAAGGATAAACGTTATAGGCCAGTATTTTTTAAGCCATGCATTCTATAAGGAATTTACTGAAATCCTCTATTAAAAGTACGTGTGTTGCATTGTACATGTACGACGGATTTACAGCTGCGGTGAACTCCGTCAATTATGTATTTTAGACCCAAAATAAAAAAACACAGAGTTCATTTGATCTGACGCTCTGATTAGCTGATATCATATTTTCGGCAGTCATATGGTGAGCAAATATAGTTGCGACTGCAGTGACTCAATCTACATGAACATACTGCGTAGGCTGACTTCATTTGGCATGGTTGCACTTCTTGCAGTTTCACACCTCAAAAACCAATCTATCGTTACGTCATAGCTGCTGTCGTGTGACAAGGGAGGTAATTCAGGCGGAGCTGTAGTGAATCTCCACGCGCGAATACAACATTTACTGAACCCATTATGTTTAATTTAACGGAAATTTAACTACGAGACCAGAGGGTAAAATATGGACTTTTTAATTAATTGTACTGAGCTGAGATAACCAAGCCTGCTGCTGGCCAGTAAAGCGATGTAACAAAATGTATCTTGGATTTGGTGGTGTTCTGGAATAAGCCAATAGCAGCTATCGTAAAGTCACGCCTTTTAGCCGTGTTAGTTCGGGACGGCCCCTACCCTCTCTCGTCTCATCCTTCGTGAACTCTCGAGATTCCTGAAATGCTGGCACGGCGTATAGAAAAGACTACAACCAGTGAAATATGATCTCTCGTCAGTTTACCGTAGTTAGTTTTTCATTCTAACAGTAACCGTAAATGCTTAAATAGAAGCAACGTATACGTCCCATAGCTTAAACAAAATTAGGTAAAACAGTCGCAGTGAAAGCGGTGTTTTGACGAAGATGCACAGGTTAAGCACAAAGATAACATGGACTCGTCAATGGCGAATTGGTCTGATGTACATGGAACTAAACGTACGATACTAGAATTTAGACATCTTTCAAGAAACCAGTATTGATCCGTTTTTGCCTCGGCGCTTAGCCTTACGCGGTATAATCCCAAAACCTTTTGGCCAGTCTAAATATAGATATATGGATATATTCGTGCCTGTTCAGATGGCTGGTAAGGTTATATAGTATAGCTCCTTCGTCCCCAATTCCTGGTAAACTGGGATCGATTGCCATGTTTGAAGTGTGGTCCTCGCAGATTGAAGCGACTGTATGGTGAATTCTGTGGAAAACTAACAAGCCCGCTGGCCTCTAAGTTTGCGGGATCCAACTGGAAGGTCCTGAATTTCTCCTAACTCGGCTGGGTGTGAGCTTTCTTGTACCTGTAACAGTGACCGCCTCGATATAAATTTTTGAATATGTGGCTAATTACCAGCCATATATAAATAAGCCAAACTGCCAGTTGTGTACGTAGAGTAGATCTATAGTGGACGAAAACAGAAATGCTGAGAAATTAGTTAAAAAAAAAACGCAAGACACAACAAAACGGTTTTGTGACACCGAGCGCAAGACTATACAAAACCGTTCTGCGACACTCAGCGAGAAAACGCTATGCGACACAGGCCGATAAACACACATAAGCCGCTCTGTGACACAAACTCGAAAACGCGCAAAGCTTTTATTCCACATATAGCGCGCAGTACTGCACTGCGGCGGTCAATCGGTAAAGCCTCCACTGGCTTAATTCGTAAGCGGAAGGTTTGGTGTCCAATATAGACTCGAATCGGGGCTTAAAAGATTTATTATTATTTAGTATTTCCTTTGAATCAAAGAGCGCTCTTAGTGTTACGTGAACTATAACTGTCATGGCATTCAGCATCCAGGCTTTATACATCATTATAGTAGTTACGGTATAAAGGCTCACTCGTTACAATCCTGGCTTGCTGAAAGCAGCATGTAGTATCTCCGGTCTCACAGCCTGGCCTGTTTGGAAACCACGGTGTATCAGACGAGCAAGTCGCAAAATCTCAGAGAAAATGTCAGCTATATTAGTGTGTGCATGCCTGCCGATTGAGGATGACTTTGCCGTGGCCCCTACCCGCTACACCAAAAGAATCACGTACACTCGAATATCAGTGTTCCAACGATTGTTGTGTGAGTTGTTGTTATACTGGAATAGGCAAGACGTGAAAAGATTGTTTTGTACAGTGTCATGCATTTGTCCTTCTAAAGACCACTGTTACAGACAGTGCATTGTCAGTCGAGAAGTAATCAAACACCTGTGGGGGCTATTGAGAAACAGTAACGGTGTAGTTGTAACGCCTAGGAACGATCGAGTTGGCAACCAGGGGAATAAGGTCATAGAAGGATAATTTATAACAAAAACAACAAGAAAAGCTTAGACGAGGAATAGAACGCCTTTGCACAAGTAACATTGTTACTTAACTGTTAACATGGAATAGCTTTCTGAGTATAAGTAGATCAGTTATATTACTTTTGTTGTTAACCCTTTTAACTACTTTCTGTTGACGAGCTTGCTTCAGACAAGGAGGCGGTAAGACGGTTTGGAAGCGGTGAAGTGATATCGTCACTATAGCCATTTACACCAAACTGCGCCGCAAATTTATGTGCTTTTGAGATTTTATTTGGAGAAAAGTAGATCTTAAATGCTGCAAGGATATTAGAACCCCTATTTAGCAAAATATATCATGAAAATATAGTATGAACTATGTATATATATATATATATATATATATATATATATATGCTCTGAAAGACTCCTGATGTCAAAAATACTTTTCAAAATGTATCTATCTTTCGTATCAGTAAAAACAAAGAGAAAACTGTAAAACATTTTATAATTATTTTTCAAAATGCTATTTCATTTGTGCCAATTTTCAAGTGCATAGCTTATTATTTAAACTCAAAAACGGTTCCACGGGTTTTGTTATATACATTTTAGATTTTTCTTAGTATCGATATGAAGTTAAGACTTTCACAAATTTCTATTGGTTTGGAAAGTTTACAGAACAGATACCAAAACTGTTTATTTAGATTATGTATTCAGCTACATTTGTGTCAAATTTCAAAGCATGATGTTGAAAAAAAAAAAGAGAAATAAAAGTACTCCACAAGACGATTGTCTCTAAAACAGAAAGAAGAGAAAATGTTTTGGGGAGCCCAATGTGTCCACACCGCGCGCATGGGCAGAGGCCCACACTGCCTGTACTGGCAGAGTCCCTCACAGCCTACATGGATAGAGGCCCAGACAGCCTGCGTGGACATGGACAGAGACCCACACTGCCTGCATGTGCAGAGACCCACACTGCCTGCATGTGCAGAAAACCACACTGCCTGCATGTGCAGAGGCCCACACAACCTGCATGGACAGAGCCCCGCACAGCCTGTATGTGCAGAGGCCCACACAGTCTGGATGGATAGAGGCCCACACAGCCTACATGCGCAGAGGCCCACACAGCCTGCATGGACAGGGGCCCACAAAGCTTGCATGGACAGAGCCCCACACAACCTGCATGGATAGAGACCCTCACAGGCGGCATGGATAGAGGCCCACACAGCCTACATCGACAGAGGCCCACGCTTCCTATATGGGCAGAAGTCTGCACAAGCAGTGCTACACGGTTTTTAGATAAATGGTATAGCAGGAGGAAGTAAACATTTACCACAAGCATGTCTATCTATATGAGGCAGGTAATCCTCCTCAGTGAGTTAACCCCTCTTATCAGGGGAACTATGCTAACACGGCTGCTTTGTTTTGTGTGTAATAATCATCTTGGTTCACACACAACAAGTTTTACTTTTTGGTCAAATTGAAGGTATTATACTTAAAATTCAAATTCGGCTTTCATCTTTATGTGAGTGGAAAGTTAAGAAAATGGATAATCAAATAGTTTAATAAAAAACTGGTCAAATTGTGGCTTGCATGTCCAAAAAGAAAAATATATAAAAAAAATAATAAAAAAGCAGTAAACAATTATGATGATATGACCTACGCTGAAACAGAAGGAAATAGCAGCGGGAGAAAATAAACATTGAGCAGAGGCATGGCTATTTATGTCTTCCTCCCCAGTGAGTTAATCTTTCTAATGAGGGTGAATTAAGAAAGCACGGTTGCCTTGGCTCACGACAAGTTATACTTTTTGTTAAATTTAAGGTACTGTTTTTACAGTTCGAAATCGAGCTGCGCTTAAACGCAGGGCTGATAACATTAGTTAAGAATGTAAAGGGGTCAATTTGAAAACTAAGAATTAACGAAGCATTTTCTAAACTCGTTTCTTTCAATGTTATAGAAGGCCACAGGGTTTGCAGAGGTTCCGTAATTGCGAAATCTTAAACTTATTTTATCAGATATGCATTAGATATTGCTGTGAATGGTTCACCTTGTTTTGGTTGGAGCTTTAACTTCACCTGTTTCTCATTGGAAATTTACAGAAAATAGAACTTAGCTACGTAAGAAAACTGCTGTTAAAGTATAAACATAGCCTCATGATGTTTCACAGCCAAAGTGAAGCGAAGGCATAAACAGCAATGAAATGCATACCAAGATGATGTATGAAATGAGTGTGTCTTTTCGGTGGGGTCAGAGATTATCTGTGATCCAGACTTGGGTCTGCTCTAGTGGTGACGGAGCTTCTCATTCCTCTCTTCTATATGAGCTGTGCCCTTTTGTAAAGCTCCGAAGCATTGTGAGGTAATAACAGACGTTATTATGTTAAGGCTGGTTGGGTTAAACTCAAAAACATGTTGCTCTGTAGTGATGGCCTGTTTATTTTGCAACATTTCAAGGGAGGCCATCGGAAGTTAGAAATAGCGATTCGGACTGTATTTTCTTTTCATTCAAAACAACAAATAAATAAATAAAGAAAAAAATAAAAGAGAAAGACTTTCCAAAAGTTAGGTTTGTGTTTTGATACCTTTAAAATCTATCAATCTTGTTTCAAATGCACTCCAATGTTTGGCTATGGCTAATGCCGGAAAAGGAAATAAAGAATAAAGAAAAATGAGAATAAAATTTATTGTTATTGAAACAAAATGACAGACGAGGGACAAAACGAGTGGTTGTTTGATATTAATCAGTGGTTTACCGTGCAGAGCGTAAACACCTATATAAGTATGTTTAGCCTTGGCTAACCCTGCCCGGAGCAGCGTTTCATTGTTGCTAATCTGTTCCGCACGAGCTCAGACGGTCAGCACTTCTTTCTTTAAGAGGGTATGTGATACTATAGTGTAAAGGCTCTTGTCACGTGACCAAATGGCAGCCATATAATGAAATTCGCCACGCCGCCCTGAGTAGTTCGATCGGAAGCGAGCGAGCGAGCGAGCGGTAAAATGAAGGCGGACAATCGGCAGACGTATACGAATACCATCGACTTCCTGTTTGTTACCTTGGGGAGTTGTGTTGGCTTAGGAAATGTTTGGCGTTTTCCTTATGTTTGCTACCGGAATGGTGGAGGTAGGTTGCTTTTGTTGTCGCTGTTTTGATATAAGACTGTACCGCGGACATTGTTATTCACGAATTACATTGCCATACCTGATGGAGCCGTTTTGCCGAAAGACACCTTTGCGCGGTGGTTTATGCAAATATCTTTGTAACCATTCACAATACGAAAGCACAACCCGTAGAAAGTGTGAACGTGTAAATCTTAAAGCCAATTCGACAAGATTTAAGCCGTGTGTCTAACGATATTACTGAACGAAGAATTGCTTGTGGAGCAAAAACCGTGGGTCTTTGGCCGTGCGACAGAAAATGTACTCCCCGGAGCGTGTAGGAGGGCAGGGGCTTGTTTCCCTTAGTGGTCTAAGGAGACTTAGCGCGCAGGGCATCCTGGACATCGTATTATGACATACCCACAGTGTGATGTACCTCTTTTATTTATCCTTGAGGTCATACTGGTAATTCACCGCATCTTAATCCTTCCAGGATGCTGGTTCAGGAAAAAGAAACCATATTATAAGCTACAAAACAACGGCTTCTAAGAAATCGTCAAATCAGTCATTAAAATACGTATGTCAGCCACATACTCTGTATACATCCTCAGGTAAAAACCATAAGCTAGAAGAAATGAAATAATGTAGAAATTTACACCTGTAGGTTTTAGGCTTGCACATACAGGTTGTTTGTCCAGACTGAGCTGCATGGCCATTGTGTATACACCCAGAGTTAGCGACAAAGTGACGTGACATTTGTGCAACGATTGGCGTTCGTTGATCTCCCTGGAACATTTCTTTTACTCCTTGTAAACAAGCATCTGCATTATTATGTGCAAGTTTACGTAACCAGACGGGGTTTTTGTAACCAGACGGGGTTTTGTTGCATTTTCTACCCGGTCTCTTGTCATACATGTTTAGATTCATCATGTACGTGACAGTCTGCCCGAGTTTTCAGTTTTGTGGAAAGAAAAACTGCGTAGGAAAAGGAGGAGGAGGAAGCATTTGTTTCAGTCAATATTGAAATAAATGCATAAAACGACATTGTGTGAGTCTTAGCCGGGACCTTTTGCCACGTTGTGTGAGAGATTCTTGGTTCAAGGATAACAGACTGGGTACAGTTCCTAAGCTGAAAAAAACTCCCAGTTGAGTTTTCGTAGAGTGGGGTACATATCTTTTGTGGAAGCAGGGTTCACGTTTTAGGGCACCCTTTAGGGCACAGTGAGGAAGTTGTGCACCCTTCAGGGCACATTTAGGGAGCTGCGCATCCTTGCAGGCACACTGAGGAAGGTGTGCGTCCTTCTAGGCACACTAAGGAAGGTGCGCATCCTTCCAGGCACAGTGAGAAACGCGCGCATCCTTTCAGTCATATCGAGGGAATTGTACATTTTTATAGACAGCATGGAGTGTACGGTATTCAAGACAATGGATGGGCGTTTGAGACAAATTGTATAAAGAACATAGTTTTTAACAGACATTAATAGAGTTCGCTTGTGAACTAGAGGCGAAGTGTGCTCTTGTTATACCCTGATATGTATAGCACATATCATACCTAGATTTGCCCTGCCTATATCGAAATATTGGCTCTCCACAGGTACCATAGAACGTCAAAGGTATCCGATTATAACCGCAGTGCACATTGCAGTCACTTTTGCCCGATTGATCATTAGTGTCGTACGGACTTCGGGGGTCAGAGTCAATGAAGCGTGACAGGTGCGCGCTTATGCGGAATTACCTCCACTAGACCGACCCTGTTCAAAAAGGCTAAGGCCAGTTTTTATGAAGAGGCAGGCCCTCTTGTTTGTAGACCAAACAGGTTTTTTTCTTTTTGATTTATGATTTCGCGAACTGATAAATTAGCATTACCCCAAAGAAAGCACAATGGACAGTTGGAGAAAATGGTTGATTAATTTAAAGGCAGTTTGAACTGACATGTGACGTTAAGTCCAACGAATAGGGTGGATTGAACACGTGAGACGAACGCATTGCAAATGTGAATTAAACTGAATTAACACTTCGACAGCGTGACAATTCGTATATGGTCAAACACAATGGCTTTAGGATAGTCATTTTGCATTAGTATAGGCCATTAAGCATTTATCTCGGTTAGATCTTTATTCTCTCTGTTCGTGGTAAATGCTTGAATTGTATATAACATAAAACACAGCCATAAACACCACAATTTGAAAGGAATTCAGTAGGAAATATATTAAGCACAAGGCCTTACATCGAATATCGCAATCTAGCTTGCAGACATGTCTTCTAGTTAAAGTGTTTGGCTAAGAGACGAGGACTCTTGTGGATAGGAGTGTTCAAGGAAGAAATGTCACCTTAGAAAACCCCTCTCCCCGCCCCCACCCCTCACCCCAACCCCCGCCCAGGATAAACAGTCACTCAGATACTCTTTCATATTAAACACGCGTCACAAGGATATGGTGGAAAGATTGCGGATGTCGCGTTAAGACATAATCATTCGTTCAGCAGATACGCATTTTGTACATGGATTATTCAATCCCAAAATTGCTGATGTGTTGGCAGTCTCTTGCTCTATGCACCTCTCCGGTCGGCGGCCCACGGACATGACCACAATAACCAGGGTCAATTTACCGTTTATTTAAGGATTATCTCATTAATACACAAGTCTCCTTGTTTTGCTACTTTTCTTGGGGTTCTGTTGAAGTTAGCTGTGAGACAATAGCGGCTTTGTTTAGATACCGAAACATATGGTTTACGTGTCGTGTTCTGATTGGTTAAAAGGAACAGTCTGTATTATTTATTTATTTAACCGCGCATTATTTTCAGCTAATGGTGGAGTTGGATTCTGGTAGCTGTATTATTATACCGAAAATCCGATAAAAGTTGTTTGTCCTGTGCAGTGATCACTTAAGCTCGGTGAAGCGGAAGGTAGTTGTTTGTGTTAAGTTAAGAGGCAGATTCAGCTAGAATTTTTGTTTATTCACGTGATCACTCAGCCATTCATTACGTGAAGGGGACATGTTTATTTTTCTTATGAGTCACACAATAAAAGTGATGAGTACACCCCTGATTTGATTCATCATTGCTGTTCTATTTAAGGAGAATGAAACGTATCAGTAGTAGTAAGTATATTTATTTTGGCAACTGTCCAACTGATGAACAAACAACATGTTCACGACGAAGTAAAAATAACATGTTTTGAATGACGTCACCGAACAATTGTTGTCTGCTTGACACCTGTGGTGACACATGATTGTCCACTCACGGGTCACAATATCCCAGCTTAGATACCTGAGCCTGGCTTGTGCTTTGCATATAACAAAACGCCAATACAAATGAACACACATAAAACGCTTCGTATATTCCAGTTTTTCTTTCATACGTGAAAAAAACAAGAAAAAAAAAAAAACAAGGAAGGAAAGAAAAATCAATTTGAATGCCTTTTGCTTCGCTCCCCATTTACATTTGACATCAGACCATGCATGAATCTACCACATCAAAGAAATGTTGTGTGAATGTTGGATACGCTGTCCCTCTGTAATTTGGGTTTTTTTCTTTAAAGTGGAGATTTTTTAATATAGCCTGAAATAAACATTGATGTAATAAACATATATCAGAGTATATTATGTTGTCTTTGCAGGGGTTTTCCTCATCCCTTATTTGGTGGCCGTGCTGCTTATTGGAATCCCAGTGGTCTTCCTCGAGTCCGCTCTGGGACAGTTCATGTCCAGGGGAGCCATTAAAGCCTGGAAAATATCACCCCTATTCCAAGGTAATAGACTCGTTAAAGATTGTTTGACTTGGAATAAGGAAAAATTAACCGTGATATTTCATGAAATTCGGTCTTTTACACAATTGTGTTATAAGATGATAGTGGTTTATTAGTGGTCATTTGAATTAACACGAGTTCTTGAATTGAGTCGTGAAAATTCACTTAAATGAGAATATTAATACATTGTCTTGAATAGCGTCTAACCCTATTGAATGTTTCGCTAGTTGTGCGTGTTTTCTGTTTACTATGGCCTCTCTGAACACGGATCATCGTGTTACATTGTCATATTGCCATAGATACCTTATCACTCGTTTCACTGTTTACCTGTAATTTCAGTGTTCGTTAGCGCTTCATTGTTTAATTTCACCATCACCTCCATTCCATTTCAAGAACAGTATCTAATCCTTTTTTGTTGTTGTTGTTGTCTAGGTGTTGGTTTTTCCATGACTGCTCTGAACGTCTTCAGTCAGTGTTACTACAACGTGGTGCTGGCATGGGTGTTGTATTATCTTTTCTCATCCTTCACGACCCGTTTACCTTGGTCTCATTGTGGAAACGATTGGAACTCGGATCGCTGCATCGAACGGTGTGGCAGCTACAACCGTACCGATAACAACACTTTCGAAGGCACCGCATCTGATGATGCAATTACGAACCGGACCAGCAAGTACTGCTCCATGCTGTATTCGGGACTCCTTCCCAACTATACAGCCAATAATTCTCAAGTGTTTATGGACCCAGCTACGGAGTTTTGGGAGTAAGTTATCTAAGTTTATTGTACTTTCCGCGGTACTGAATCATGCAGTGAGATAAATTCTACACTCTGACCTTTAAGTTATGTTGTTTATATACCATACACAACCACAAAGCTAAACGTATGGCTGCATTGTGGGGACTGATAGTTATCTGAGGATGCTGGAATGTAGGGGCATTAGATCGATACTTTCTTGTGAAGCCCAAAATTCATGAGACAAACTCACAAAGTGATGCTATAAGAACGTTTTTGTTTAGCCTTTTCTTTTGTTTGAAGATTTGAAAATATGAGCAGTATATTTTTTTATGCCATTGAAATGCATGGTCAATATTGTGGAAAGCGATTCTCTCTGATTTGAAGGAAAAAAATAGTTTCTTAAGACATTGTACGTTTTTGTGGATCGTATGTTTTCTTCCAGCTCTGCTAGGTTTTCTCTTCCCAAGAAACATAAGCGCAACCATATAACTTAGATATGTTTGAAGAGCGGGCCACGTGTTTGAAGTGCTTGCTTATCACTTGTTAGGTCGCACCACACCTATGTTCAGTTCCATTCTCAGACAAATAATTTTCTAGATTTATCTGCTTTCATTGGTCGCGGGGCCATGGTTACATTAATCTGTCGACTACGCTTCTCTTGAGTGGTCGTGCATGACGTTTGCAGGATACCACTTGCCTTCCACCATTATGATGTGGAAAAGTTTGCCTGTAGTCGGTGGTTTTCTCTGGGCACCGTCTTTTCCTGTACTGAAAAACCGGCCGCCGTCATATAAAAAAAGTCTTCTTCAGTATCATTGCGTTAAAAAACATCGAAATAAATGAATGTTTGAGAAAGGCAAAGTAAATAAGTAAATAAATAAAACTATTTTGTTTCCTTGTGAAGGCGCAAGGTGCTGGGTGTAACGGAAGGGATTGAGCACAGCGGCAGCGTTAAGTGGGATCTCGCTCTTTGCTTACTGCTCGCTTGGCTCATGGTCTACTTCTGCATTTGGAAAGGCGTCAAGTTGACCGGCAAGGTAAGTTTGTTGGTTTATTGATTTATTGGCGCATGCAGCCTTAAGGCTATTCACTGCAAGACGGCAAGATAAAACCTGTAGTCTTGACTAAGAAGCAAAACAATCTTAGCTAGGTCCAAAGTTTTTTGCCAAAGGGTATACATTAATCTAAGAATCTATCTGGAAAAGATTTTAAGTCAAAAACTACTTACGCGCCGTTAAGATGTTGCTTTAAGGATACATGAAACGCTTGCTTTTTATGTCTTAATATGTAGACGCTAATTAGAATTGGGGGGTGCTGTGCTGATCTCACGTTTCAAGTGTGTTCATCGATGACGTCATTTCCGCAAATTCCCTAGCATTGGCGGAAAACAGTCATATACGTTTTTTCTCATTGGTTTAACATATTTTCCTTCATTCTCCTTAAATACATACTCTTGGGGTTTTTTTAAGCGAAAGTACTCATCCATATACATTATCCAGTCCAGTGTCATTTGTCAAACAGCGTTGTTGTATTGTTGCAGATCACATACGTCACTGTCACCACACCCTACTTGCTGCTCTTCGCTCTCCTCGTCCGAGGAGTAACCTTGGAAAGTGCCTCGTTGGGTATAAATTACTACCTACTTCCGGACTGGTCGAAACTTGCCAAAGTCCAGGTGTGTATTCCAACTGCATTCATGCGCGCGCGCTCTCTCTCGCTCTCGGTGCTGTGGCACAACCTTCTGTGTAACTAGCTTTTGTATATAGTGCATCTCATTTTTTTTTGCAACTGAAATGTTTGGATCTGAAATACCTGCATCAAACCGTGTTAATCTTCCTAGCAAACTGTATTAGACATAAACATGTTATAGAAATTCTGTAAGCTATATAGGCCATAGGTTCTGTGTTAGCGGGAAGATATTAAAACTGACCTTGGCTGGCGGATTCTGGACGTTGGTCGAGTGAAGAGGGAGATGAAGAAGCCGATACTACCAGTTACCTAAAGGTGAGGCATCTTGTCGTTTTCAAACTAGAAAGTTCCTCTTTACTGCTGAAATTACTAAGGTAAGGAATGCTGGGAATAAACGCGTGTGACAATCGGGGATATCATGACCACTCATCGGTTCCTGTGAAAGAGTTTGTTGTTTCATGACCAGTAGTGTTGTGTTGTGCCAAGTCAACTTTGTTTGAGCATGTGTTCTTGGTATGAAGTCTTGAAAACAAAAGTGGATCTTTATCTTGTTTTTATCATGTGTTTTAAAAATGGGCAAAATGGACAATACAAATGAGTTTTAAATGCGTCACCGAGATACGTTCAAAATTTGTTATCTGATTGGGGTTATAACTTAGATCCCCAAAAAGTTTTCCTTGTGGCACCGACCCCAATTTTAGTCGTGATTACATATTCATCCGGTTTGTTAACTCTGCCAATCTTCTGTATTCAGCGTATTTTTGTATTTTCTGCAAATCTTAGGGCGTGTGTGATTCAACAAACCAAAGAGATATGTGAATCCGCAAACAAAAGAGGTATGTCAATCAGTAAATAAAGAGATATGTGAATCCTCGTGCAAAAGAGGTATGTGAATCCTCGCACAAAAGAAATATGTGAATCGGCAAACAAAAGAGGTATGTGAATCCGCAAACGGAAGAGGTATGAGAATCTGCAGACAAAAGAGGTATGTGAATCTGCAAACGGAAGAGGTATGAGAATCTGTGAACAAAAGAGGTATGTGAATCCGCAAACAAAGGAGGTATGTGAATCCACAAACAAAAGAGGTATGTGAATCCACAAACAAGAGGTATGTGAATCCGCAAACAAGAGGTATGAGAATCCGCAAACAAAAGAGGTATGTGAATCAAGTTCTCTCCATAAACCTGATTTCTTTTTTCTCTGTATGTAATCTTTCTTGAATAACCATGCCTTTGTTTTGCAGCATTTCTGTCTGTTATTGGTTTGTTCTTAATTAGGTTGACGTCTTCTTCACAGGGTAAATGGTTTGAAGTTTTTCTTTTTGTGTTGAGAGAAGCCAGATATTATCCGATTGCGTTATCATTTATACAGTAGTCTTGTCTTGACGCCATTCAGTAGGTGTCTTTACAGCTGTGAAAACGCCTAGACATGTATCGTTGTTATAGACATTTGCGCTAGACATGATGTTTTAAGGAGTTTATATTTGTGTTTACTTTCTGATATTTTGTCACACCATTATTCTTGCTGGATAGCGACAGTGTGTTTTTTACTTCTAGACATTTCGCTGCCCAGTCTTGTGGTATACAGAGATGTAGGTGTTGTTCAATAACTTGACCAGTTTGTATTTGCATGTATACAATATGAAGTGAATTGGTCATATGTAGGTGTTGCCTTCCGTTTTTCTTCCTGTAGGACATTTTTTGTGTTTTTGGAGTTGGGAGTGTACGAATCATGGTACATTTCATCGTTTGTTTTTCTTCGCATTTATCATTGAAGGGAAAAAAATGTTGAACTGTATCAAATGTGTGATCATACTTTGTTGTCTGTATGTGTTTAACATCTCGTTGCGAATACACAGTTTTACTGACACTCTCAAATAATTTGACACAACATTCCGTCTACAAGCTCATAACAACAACATTTGCATATCTTCCTACATGGATACCAATGCTGTTAATTATGGCGATGGACAAAGTCCATTCTTTAATGAAGATCTACCTGATCTTAGAGTGTATATACCCATAACTGAGTGCGTACTAACACAACCCGTCTATTTCTGCTTGAATAATTGTGATTTTGGCGTCATTCTAATAAACCTAATGTTTGGCATGAAAAACTGA
This sequence comes from Liolophura sinensis, assembly GCF_032854445.1. Lineage (NCBI taxonomy): Eukaryota > Metazoa > Mollusca > Polyplacophora > Chitonida > Chitonidae > Liolophura > Liolophura sinensis. The sequence goes on from NC_088306.1 coordinate 17,322,621, forward strand.
TCCTCTAAAGTGTCAACGTTTTTGAATAAGTCCCAAAAATGTCAGAGTATAGCCCATGATAAAGCCTAAGCTACCAAAAGACAGAAGGGTTAATATCTAAAGCCGTTGACATCCATACCTGTATGGAATTGCTTAGAAAAATGACAAAGGCTTGTTATTTTGGTAGAGATGTCACCTACAGTCAAACTCAGTCAACGGTGAAACTTAGCCCCTTGGAATATAATGTACGGGGGCGATAGAAATGACTCGTGTGTTGGTAAAATTCCACTGGAACTACCTGTGTTACTGTGACCCAAGCAGGTTTTATATTTCCTTATTTGCTTGTCGTTAGGTACTTGTAACCATCATAAAACACGGCCTTTTACACATAAAACACAAGACCCTCTCGAAACGGTGTTTAAGACAGCAAAAGGGTTGTTGCGTGCATGGTGCTGGCGTCGTTTTTTTTTTCGTCAAACCAGAGACACCAGTGCATAAAGAAAGGAGAATTCCTGTGTCTATTCGAAAACTGTCATATTGTACACATCGCCCCTCTCCCCTTTCCCTTCCCCAACAACCCCATGTTCACTTGGATGGTAAATCTCCATATAAAAAAAAAACGTTAAAATCTAGTTTCAAAGAACAGGAAATACTATTGTGGCCTAAATGGTCGTTTTCTACGAATATTTTCACAGGGTTGCATGATTATGACGAAGTAAACCCGAATTTATGCGTCTTTACGTCATGTCCGACATAATTGTCCTAGAAGACAAAAAAAGGCTTAAAAAATAATAAACATATAAATAGAAACAAAAGAAATAAATTAAAAATAAGTATTCTATTAAGCTGTAAGTAATTTTAGTTTATTTGTGATATACATTTGCTTATATTCAAGGTACTGTTACTTGGTAGCATACTATTTATTAACCTATTGCAAGATTCACAGTTATGTTTTCCATGGATAAACTTCATACTCTTCCCAACGGGATGCCTGTAGCAAACACTTCCAATGGTTCCATCATCAACTCTGTTGATGCCGACTGTTTATGGTCAGCTGTATATAGCCGATGCTGGCAGAACTAAAATCTCACAAGCATGCTGAAAAAAAAAACCGCTCTGTTGATTTCTTACATAATCCTTAAAGCAGACCTATGATGAGCAACGTAACTAACTAACAGGGTGTGCCAAGTTGGCGCTCTTAGTAAGCTTGTTTCAGCCTAACTTCGCCTACCGCTGCGCAGAGACCGTTGACTACGACCGAAGACAACAACAACCAGTCAGGTATGAAGCCGAGTCCATGTAACCCTTGCAGCATCATCCAAACTGTCTTAATGAACTATGGCGTCTTTGCTTGAGGCTAGACGCCCAACCACCCAAGCCCCCCAAAATATTTTACAGGTCTGAGCGGTACAAGACTGAAGAGAGATGTGTGGTGATGGTTCCGCTTGGACAAGCCTAGCTTTCGTTGCCCTTGGAGAAAGAGGGGGTTTTCCCGCCGTTTCACAACTGGCAACAATGTGGCCAGTGTTTGCGAACACTTCTGAGCTCAGAGGTTTTTTGTTTATTTAAGGTGTGGTTAGAGGCAGGCATTCAAGTGTTTTACTCCTACGGCGTCGGGCTCACTATTCATACTTCCTTAGGAAGCTGCAACAGGTTCCATCACAATTCTCTCAGGTATTTTGGCTCGCTGAACGTATGTATGAAATCACTCACTTTGTGAATGGGGCGTGAAGGTATGGCGGACCATTCACACTTTGGATTGAGTTTTTATTGAATGTTTTCATCAACTACTACCACAAGTACAAACTATACCATTCACAACACACCACTTTTAATTAAGACAGTACTTGTATTTCTATTTTTTTATTTTCTACTTTGAGGAAGAGATAAAAAAAAACAACAAAAACATCTGAATAGTTAACAGCTTCTAATTAACGAAACAGCAGCTCTGTAAGCACCCGCATAACTCAGACTAAAGGTTAGTTAGTTAATACCCATCACCTTCACAAGGAAGGAGCTATCTGCCTGGAAATTCACTCCCGAGAATCTCCAGTTCTTGGAGAGGATGATGGTATAGCGGGATGAGTTTCAGTGGTGGGTAGCCTAACTCTTCGCATAAGTCTTCTATAGCTTTCTGATACAGATTTTTGAAGAGCTGTGTTGATAAGCAGTGGTTAATTTAACTGGATTGCTTGTTTTGGAATGGTAGAGATGTTAAGAAAGGTATAGCATGGAAAACGATTTTGAATATTGGAGGGCAGTTATAGCGTTTTGTTTCATCGTTTTCCTGCCAATAAGAGGTTTCGGAAATTTTCTCTTTTGTTAGTTTGCCATTTAGCGTCTATTCTTGCTTAGACGTTTTCATGGGGAAGTTTTATACGTTTGTCGATGTGGATAGAGCAATTTGGTTAGGTATTTATATTGTACCAGTCAGTGTTGTCATATACGATATTCTTCATTTTCTGCTGGCACTCTGCCCATCTATCAATGTTCAGACAAAAGATAATTACCAGATAAAAGTATTTATCGAATTTAGAAGGACCGATTTGGCTGGTTTTTTTCCTATAACAACAGCGTTGGCTACGTCTGAAATTCGGCACCTGACCAGTGATGTACGGGAATCTGTGTTACTAAGCGTGGTGTCACATTTCATTGCAGACGCCGAGAGCGGCATTATTAATTTATGATATAAATAATAATAATCACTTAACAGTAATTTAGTACTTATGATTACAAAGCCTCGTAAAATGTCAGTTAAATGACCTTGAACTTAATTTTGACCTTGCCCTGTCATCATGGCGTCTTGTGCCCAATGCGCTGCTAATCCTTGAGAGGACTATGTTTTGTTTCCTTTCCTCTGATTTGACCAGCCTCAGCGGTTGTCTTCCGCACATGTCTAGATATATGTATTTTGTTTCTTTTTTAGACATATCCTGATATTCGCGTGCCTGAACAGTGCAACCAGTTTCATATCTGGGTTCGTCATATTTTCCGTGTTGGGATTTATGGCGAACAAACAGGGGCTGTCTGTGGACAAGGTAGCGGGCTCAGGTAAGACCAGCGCATTTACTCTCTTTTGTTTTACTCTCAGAGCAGTCGTGGACAGTTTCGGGTTTCTCTGTCCGATCTTATTTATTTGATTGCGTTTTAACGCCGAACTTTTGTTTGGAGGAAAGAAACCTTTAAGTCCAAAATTTCTGATTAAGCTTTGAGTGAACTTCAAAGAATTAGATTATTAAAGCAAAAGGCCAGCTGACGGGATAGTGGTTAGTGGTTCCAATTGTGTATTGGACAAGGTGCAGACGTACAATATGTAAGAATCGAGAAACCAGATGGAAGGACGGTGACTTTAATTTTGAGCGGAAACATTTATATCCTCTGCTTTTCTGTGTGCGACAGTCTTATTTCTGTCAACAGTGATGTAATTAGATACCAAGATGAACAAGGGATATAAATTTGGGCATATAAAAGTATGGGTACTGCCCGTCCGTCTGTCTGTCTGTCTGTTGTGCTTTGTTTCCGTGTAATAGATGCTTCAAATATTATCCCATTGATACAATTGTTTTTGCAGCTTCATTGTGTGGATCCAGTTTGAAAACCATCTCGGTCCATGGACAAATTTTTCGTATTTAGTACGGGATATAAATTACCTGAATTTGGTAATTTTGTAACGAAGCCTTTCCCTTTTCTGTTACTGTATAGGACCTGGCCTGGCCTTTGTGGCCTATCCCGAGGCCATGTCCCAGATGCCAGCGGCTCCAGTCTGGTCCGTCGTCTTCTTTCTCACCCTCATTCTACTGGGGATTGACAGTCAGGTAGGTCAGAGGTTATAGGTTACCTTAGTTGGTGTCAAAGGTCATGCCGACACAAAACACTGGGCGTCTGTCAATTATATGCATTATGACTAAGTCGGTGTGCAATAATTATCGTAGGTGCGTACCGAAAATGAGAACAAACCAGAAAATGCATCTTCCTGCAGAAACATAATGGGTTCACACTGATCCTTGAAATCCAGGAATGTACTTGAATTTTATTGAGAGAATTTCCATTCTTTGAAAAACAAAATATTTAGTGTACGTTCCTGAAAGCCTGTACTGAAACTGAATTTTCTTAGAAAGTGTTGGAAAACCTAGCTCATTAGGTCCTTGAACATCCTGGAAAACAATCTGTCACTAATGGGAATCCTGATGCGACGAATTTGATACCTTTAGTACATTCTATGACATTGGGCCGGAAATGCGTCACGAAGTCATTCGCCACCAATATCATAACACGGAGGCTTGTTTATAACACTTAGCCTGTGGCCCCGGATGTTTGAAGGGTAAACAATTTGTCTATTTATATAACACATACAACAGACGCTTATATTATTTGAACGCAAAAAACGAAACAAGCATTTCAAAAACGTTTAAACTGTTTTGATGTCGCTTAAGAATGGTTTTCCAACCGGTTTCAAGCTGGGTACTCTGTCATTCTTTTTTGCGAAATTCTCTTTTATTGCACGAGAGCACTGAGTTCGCCAGCTGTTTGTCGACTTTGGTTGTGTTATTTTTTTTTCTTTGTTGTTTTTTTAATTTACCTGTAAAAATGATGGTCTTGGGCGAAGTTCAACGTTCAAAAGACTAATAAAGCAAACAAGTACGTCTCCCGCGTTTTGAGACTTGAGTTTTGATATACATAGGCTAGAATGGAATCCAACCATAACAAAAGTGTTGGCGTGTACGCATAGGGAAACCAACTACGATCTTCTACTACGACCTTGAAGTTGTAATGCTATATCATTCCGACTGAAAAACGCTTAGGGAGGTCTTGATTTACAGCTATTAGTGAATGGTTTAACAGACGTTCTCTACAGCTTACCCTCCAAACACACACGCCCCCCCCCCCCCCATCCCCAACCCCACCCCCAATCCCGTGTCCCTACCTTTAGTTACGTGGTAGTAGTAAGCTTACAGTACACTTTTCGTTTTGCAACATTTTAAAATTTGAGCTGAAAAGTTGTACTAGGTATTGTTTCTTTTGGCTAGTACCCAAACTGCAAAGAACGTGAAAATAACGGAGCTAGGCCTACGAGTGGTACGTGAAGCGTTTGCAGTGAAGCGATTTGAGCGGATTTCTGTTCCCAAAACACGTATGATTACTAAGCCAATAGTTGTGACAATAATATTTGTGTATAGTGTAGAGGAATTAAGTGAGAAGCTGTTTAAGAAAAAAAAAACAGGCAAACATGACCAACCCTAACATAGTAACGTTTGTGTTTGAAAAATTAGAGCTATGGACAGCCACATTAGAAATCATAAATATATATTAAAAAACTTTGTCTTATATAAGGCAGTGGCGATCCCTGGTGCACCCCTGTAATCGGTGCTGAACTCACCCTACCTTTCCGTCAATGACCCCTGATAAGTCTCGTGGGGGGGGGGGGGGGGGCAAGGGGCCGTCGGGACTGGCGCTAACTGCCTCTGACCGCTTCAGAATGTCCAGCACGAGATAAAGCAGATTTCACAAATTACTTCTCAGACCGTTTTGATGATTTTTTTTTCTGTTCATATTTTCTAAGCTGGATATGTTTTTGTACGTCCTGTCAAACAAGACATCTGCTTGTAATAGATTGCAGAGGTTTTATTTCTTTGTCCGAAATATATTAACCATGGGGACAGTCTTGGTATTTTTACTCCATGATGTAAATTAATGAATACAGCTAGCTAAAACCCAATGCAGGATAGTTTATTAGAAGTGCTTATAGAATGTTGTTTAGTTTCGGTGAAATAATTGGGAATTTTTGAGTACAATGAAGTCCTCATATTTTATGGGTTGCAGTTCTTTGTTTGGCTCACTTTGCTTTATTGTTGTTTTGTATTCAGTAAGCAGATCTCGCTTGTTTTCTTTTTTGCTTCATTTTACTTTGCCTATCGTCCTCGTTATAAGAGCCACCAACAAAATGCTGGACATTTAGAGCTACAAACCCATTCACGTCTAGTATTAACATAAATCCCCACTAAATCGTTTGAAAAGATATGACGTGTATAAACAGAACAGACAGATGTGTGTATCTAGGCTCGATGTTGACGGTAACCGCGAAAACACGCTGCTCTGAGAGACCTTGTTAAGGTCAGATGTGTTTGTCAGCCTTCAGGTTTTGACGGGAACATTGCGCATGTCATCCTGTGAACATGGCAAGATGTCAGGCAGGGCGATTACATCTTTGTCCTAACTGACCGAAACCTTTGACTGATATTTTCTCCGCCAGCTCTCCAATGGCTAACGTAGGCATGGGAATTTATCTGAAAATTTAAAGACAAAATGTTAAAATAAACTAATTTTTCAACTTAGATCATGCAGTTACAATTCAGACGTCGTGATATATGTTGTAAACACTGCTGTCAGAAGTGCGAATTCCCATGCTGTTGACTTAATTCACAATTCAGCTGCATAGAAGTATGCATTTGAAAGATGTCTTAACTTTCAAAACTGAGTTCATGCAGAAACCGTAAGCTAACATCTCAAACTCAACCCTTACACAAGTGCCTAGTGCAACCACTTGTGACGCCTCGGCTCACAGGACCAGTGAGTGTAGATAGCTGCACAAGATCATTTGAAACTATGCCTCTAGGCAGCTACACAAGTTCATTTGAAACTGTGCCTCTAGGTAGCTACACAAGATCAATTGAAACTGTGCCTCTAGGCAGCTACACAAGATCAGTTGAAACTGAGCCTCTAGGTATCTACACAAGATCATCTGAAACTGTGCCTCTGGGTAGCTACACAAGATCATTGGAAACTGTGCCTTTAGGCAGCTACACAAGATCATTTGAAACTGTGCCTCTAGGCAGCTACACAAGATCAGTTGTAACTGAGCCTCTAGGTATCTACACAAGATCATCTGAAACTGTGCCTCTGGGTAGCTACACAAGATCATTGGAAACTGTGCCTTTAGGCAGCTACACAAGATCATTTGAAACTGTGCATCTAGGTAACTACACAAGATGATCTATGTCTTTCACTGTACCCAAGAACAGTACAATGGTTCACGTATATGATTTATAAGGGCTTTACAATGGACTGCGAAACATTGAATCTTATGCTAGCTCCATGAGCTACGTCGATACATTGTCTGAATTAATGGGAGTAACGCTTGATAAGGTCAAGAATGAAAGCCAGCCTAGGAATCTAACAACAAAATTTTATTCTCCTTTCTTGGTACAAACTTAAGGTATGGTTGCTTGCAGCAGAGTTGTAAGAGATGTAAATAATCAATATTAGCCTTGGGCTGGTTGCCTGGAAGCATTATTAACTTCACAGCGGGATAAAAAAAAAACACACGCACTCGCCTTTACCTGATTAACAAATTCTAAAATTTTCCGTTCATCAATATTCATGTTACGATAGCAACAGCCTGGATGTGATGACCCAATGAGCCTCAGCTGTTGCGTGCCTGCGCGGACGTCTTTGAAAGCCATCAATGCACAAATTACCGACCGGCGAGTGGAAGCAAAGTGCATTTCTCCTTACACAATATCTTCAACCTCCCCAGGAACCCATGCTTTTATTTGTGTGCTTTTTTTTTCAGCCCTCAGTTGTATTGAATTTCTACTCTGAAATAAGTTATGTCTTGTTCATCGATTTGTGTGTAATGTAATGTTGCTTAAATCCCAAGCTTTCACCCTATTTAACTCCCTTTCGCTGTTGATATCTCTTTCGCAGCAATAAAAATACGAATGCATATCGATTTTTTTCTGTGCGATACAAAGTCTCAAGTTTTATTATGAAAATTTGTTGGAGGCTCAACACTTTCTAAAATGCTATAAATTTAACACTTTACAAAATGCAAAGAAAATGTTGTAATTTTGCAACGTATCTCAGTGTAAGCTTGACTCTTTTCGGTGTTGTGCATGTTACGTACCTTCTTGATGCATTTTACATTATAAATATAACATTTTAAAATATTGCTCACATTTTGCAGTATTTAACATGCATCATTCTACCACTGAGAAAATGTCAACGTTTTAAGAGTGTATCCACACTGCAAACGAAAATGCTTTGTTTATACAATACACAATGTTGATGTTACTTGATGTTATTTTGACATTTGATGAAATGTGTCCACCCGATTTAGGGAATACAGTGCTATTAGAAAGGTTTGGCTAGACGTTCGCGTACCTCATGCAGGGCACCTAGCCCTTGGCTTACTGAACACAGAGCTGATCGGCATCACGTTTTGGCGTTTCTATTAACACATGCTGTTACGACTGCGAGACCAAATTACCGCGCACTTTTTCTTGAGGTTTATACTAATCAATTGCACCGTCAAAGTAGAAGCAGATGGAAGGGTTGGACTCAATATTCAATAATACACTTTCAGGCTGTGTTTGAAAGAATGCTTCTTGTTGTAACAGAAAGATGAGAAACTGTTCACGGTTATAAATTATGTGAAATCAGTGATCTCCATTTAAGACAAGTTCACCTAAACCGATGACGTCACCACACTTACCCATCACGTGTCACGTCCAGGCTCACGTGTAGCCGAGCCTCACCATTATTGTAATGAAAGCTGAGATCAGTGAAACTTGACGCTGTTATGAGGGTCACATAGGCTCACAGCAGAGGTCATATGAGTTAATTAATTCAGCACAGGTAATATTAATTAATTAATTTATTTATTTATTTATCTATTTTTTTGATTTTCTTTTTTTTTTACTCAAGAATATTTCACTCATACGTCGCCGGGCAACATTATGATGGGAAGATATACTAATTGAAGAAGAATCTTAAATTGCGTTTTGGGCATTGCATGTATATAGTCTTGACCAGCCTTGATTTTCATGACAGACTCCGTCTTCACTAGAATCATAAAGCCTTAAATACAGTCAAAGCCCCTGACCAGTGAGGTTGAAGATTCCAGTTCAGCTCTAGCTGGTTCGAATGTGACCTTTCAGTCAGGCAGGTTGTTAACCCTGTATGACAACCCTCGAAGGGCCTCGCAGGTCCTCGCGTAGTCATTGCTGGGTCCCCTTTTGCCCGGTAGGATGAATTGTAGAATTTCGGAAAACAGTCTATTACTAACATACCTCGTCCATCCTGCCACTCCTTTGCACAGGCATGAGATTTGTCCTCTTTTTGGAGGAATTCCTCTTTATTTATACAAAAAAATGCGTCACAGTGTTAAGAATGTAATTCAGGAATGCTAAAAATGACAAAATTATGGTTGTGCTGTATAATTTGCTCTTTTTCATCGTAGTGTCTGTCTCATCCCTGTTTACAATGCGTGTGCTCATAGGGCACACGACTGTTAAAATCCCGAGATGTCGATCATCGCAAAGGTAAAGATTCATCCATCCGGAGAGTCCCCCTCCGTTGGCTTTTCATGTACGAAATGGCCGCCATCTACACGGCGCGCATGCGCAGCCAGGCAGCTGAGTACGAAACGTCTGACTCTTACTGGCTTCATTTGTGGAGGTCAGGCATGTCAAAACAACGGTGCGTGCTCTAGTTTGGTTCCCTGACGCACTGGTTGTACCATGTTCGCGTAACAACAAAATGACATAACCAGCATAATTGAAGAGAGGGATAGTTTCGTATCCAGCTGCCTGGCGGTGCATGCGCGCCGCGTAGATGGCGGCCATTTCATAAATGAAAAGTCAGCGGAGAGGGGGACTTTAATAATTATGGATGGATATTTACCTTTGGGGTGATCGACATCTCCGGATTTTAACTGTCAGGTGTCCTGGGACCCTAAGCATTGTAAAGGAGTGGCTGGATGGGCGAAGTACGTTAGTAATCGACTGTTTTCCGAAATTACACAATTCATCCTGCCGGGCTAAAGGGAACCCAGCCATGACAACGCGAGGCCCTACGAGTGTTGTCATCCAGGTCTAGCAGTTTGTCAGGCATAAATCTGACCTTTGTCGTATAAATAAAAATTTTTTTATCACCAACCAAATAAGTGAATGAATAAAAATTAAATGGTACTCATGAAAACAGCAGTGCAACGATATTCACGTTCAATAAGTCCGTTTTTGTGTCTGTCTTGCGTGTGTATTTAAGGCCTGTGTGTGTGATAAGATACCATCGCTGAGACCAAAGAGGCTATAAAATCTTCTTGCTATGTAGGTGGATAAGCGGTTACCACGAGCTTTATTGCTCAGCTGCTCTATTTTTCGGATACAAATGTAAATACAAGTGCGTAAAATTTATTGCGGCTGTCAACACGCGAACGGTGCGTTATCGTAGCGCTTCGCTGGATAATACAGCCAGTTTGCCTCAGTTTTCGAATGCTTGCGAATGGCTAAAATAACTAAATGTAGACACAGGAAGTAGTTCAAACTCGCTGCGTACAGGAGGATCGAGTTAATGGTCTGTTGAATTGGATAAGCTCTGCAGTCTACCCACAAACTAGATCAATCAACCTGGTTTTGGACTGACTTCCAACATTAGCGATCTTACCAGTGCTTGTTCTCCTTGCTTGTTAATCAGTATACTTATCTGTACCGGAAAAAATTGGAGCATTCATGGGCCTTTATTTATGATCGCCCTACTTTAGTTCGACAAATTACTACTTGACCTCTTTGCCCTTGCTCTGTTTTTTTTTTTTTTTTTTTTTTGCTTCAAGGCAGTTTGTGGCCTTGTTTTTCTAACTCGTGCCGTACTTTGCTAATTGACTGGAGGAAGAATGAGGTCTTCTCTAGGGGAGACCAATTACACCCTGGGACAAATGGCTTCTGGATGATTGTCTGCGACAGATACAATGGGTTGTGGCAAGATTTTCTGAAACTAATTTGTTCTCGCAGGATTATTTGAGACAGACCTTTTCTGCCAGGATTATTTGGGACAAAACGGTTCTGGATGCTTGTCTGTGACAAACGGGTTCTGACAGGTTATCAGGGACAAGTGGGTTGTGGTAGGATCATCTTTGACAAATGGGTTCTGGCAGGAGTACCTGGGACAAACGGGTTTTGACAGGTTATCTGGGACAAACGGGTTCTGACAGGTTATCTGGGACAAACGGGTTCTGACAGGTTATCTGCGAGACATAGGTTGTGGCAGGATTATCTTTGACAAATGGGTATGGCGGGATTTTCTGGGACAAATTTGTTCTGGCAGGATAATCTGGGACAGACGTTTTCTGTCAGGATTATCTGGGACAAACGTTTTCTGACAGTATTATTTGGGACAAACGTTTCCTGGCAGGATTATCTGGGACAAATGGGTTCTGGCAGGATTATTTGGGACAAACGTTTTCTGACAGGTTATCTGGGATAAGTGGGTTCTGACAGGTTTTCTGGGACACATGGTTGTGGTAGGATTATCTTTGACAAATGGATTCTGACAAGATCATCTGAGATCAATGGGTTCTAGTAGGATTATGTGGAACAAAGGGGATGTAGGGGATAGTCTACAGGATTGTCTCAGTGACTGAAAAGACAAGCAGCTTGTTGTTGTTTGCATGTCCTATTCATCCTTGCCCTGGCGACAACTCCAGCTGTTCCACGCGTGTTGTTTTGGTTTATGGTGGATACCTAGATACAGATGTGTCAAGATGTCGCGCCTAACATTTGAACATTTTCGCGGTTTGCCTTGTTGACCTGATTGCTATTTTCCCTATATTTATATACTATATGGAATAAGGATGGCGGGTTTTCGTGTGTGCATGTGGATTTTTGAAAATTTTTTGTTATATACATACATGCTGAGACGATCTGTTACGTATTTGTTACGACGAGGAAGACAAATAGGTTTGCAGACAAATGTTGTACTGACAGATTATGATAGATGTTTGTCTCAATATTTCTGTTACTAAACTATAAAACTGTAAAAAACTATATTATTTTGCGTTTTCAAAGTGTTTCAGTATATAATTATTTCACATTTTTTTCTTGTATATAAAAATGTGCCCTCCCACCCCTCCCTCCCCATTCCCACCCTCTCCCTCCCCATTTCCACCCTCATCTTCCTTTGCTCTTCCCTTCCTCTTCCCAGTCGGGCCCTTCCAGAGATCAAGAGTTCCAGAGCTTGAGAGATCAAGCTGGGTGATAACCCGAGAACATCATAACCGTCTCACAAAACTTGACTCTTTGCATGGTGAAACGTTACGAGTTGCCCTAACTCGAGCTGTGTGATTAGCACATCTACGCAAGAGTAGGGTTGCACTGCAGTGGCATTTCTCCAAACATTCACTCATGTTATTCAAGACTGAGACGATGCCAGATGCCATATACATTCTGTTATACACTGTAATGTCTTAAGTTCCGTTGCAGCCACACCCCTATACCCCCCCCCCCAACCACCACCATCTTTGACCACAATGTCGAGGCATGTTCACATTCCTTTGTTAGTCAACAAATACACGCACTGATCTGAGTCATAGTTTGCTTTCAACTGGATGGAAATTCGTTCCATTTATGACGTCGTCAAAGGTCATAGCCCAATGAAACAGACGTCAAATTTATGCCAGACATGCGCATTGAACCTTGTTTTGTGGAATGCACTCTTAACATAAGCGATACTCAGAACCATATGAGCGAGTTATGCGCGCTAAAGTAAACCTGAAAATGAAAACACCTGAGTGTAAGAAATCGATAGTCATCGGGAATTCAGTACACGATCTAATTCAGTGGCGCAATTCCATTATTTTTTTGCCTAATTTAGTTAACGTAAGAGAAAGTATGTCGGACACAAAATTGCCGCGTGCGCCGGTTGTTTGAGCAGATATGCGTTCCATTTAATAGCCAGAAATGGCCGGGTCATATAATTATGGGTTATGCAGGGAACAATAATCTATCTTCCTGTACTCGGCGTGAATTCAGCGAGAGATTGGAGGGGGGTGGGTGGGGGAAGGGGGGGGGGGAGAGGGTACGTGGTATGGTGGGAAAATGGGTCTGATAGTGAGAAGAGCGTTAATTGTATGGAGGCTCTAATGTTGTTGACCTTACAAATGCTGGTGTCAATTAGAATGGAGGTCCATTTTAAGAACGCGTAGATTGCAGAGCATAAATGATACATATCTGTGAGCGATCATCCGCTAATCCTGCGTACATAGTGTGATAACCACGTCTAAAGCGTTTCAGCAATTCTCTAGCTATACTCTAGCTGTTGCCTTGGCGTGTTGAGCTGACGTGTCTTCAGGAGAAGTCATCGATCGTGAAGGGACTCCTGTGGCCGCATCTGTTGCTGTAAAATAATAAATAGGTCGCCGCCTTCGATTGAAGTTACGCCGCAGAGCCCACAGTGGGGTCACCCCGATCTTGCAGGCTTCCCGGAACTCCGGTGAGCTGGGGGCCTCTCGTATCCTCACAAGACTGTGACGTCTACACGCTGAGTCGCGTGGAAAACTACCGGCTGCCACTGAATGATGAACTGGGCTGGTTGACCCCAGGATTGACTTCGCACAGGGCACACTGAGGCATGTGGCCTAGTTTTAGCATTCAGTCAGGGAGCTGGGCATTGGTTTCTGGCTGCCGTCGACGCGTCAATGACAGGGTCACTTGGTTGGGATTGACGACACGAAAGCTATGCGTCTGCCAGGCGGCACAGACTAAATGATGTAACACATCCTAGTTGGATATTTTTCTAAAGGTGTCTTAATGTTGAAAAAGAAAAAAAAATTAAGAAAAGAATAAAGAAAAGTATAGAATAATTAACGTATTGAATTACAGCTGTGAAAGGATTCAGTGACAAGGGATGTACCTGCGTAGGTTGAATAAACGGTTTGTAACGTATGGCCAGACTGTGACAACCCAGTTTCGCTGAACTGAAATACTAATTGTGGTTATCTCCAGCCCAATCTTTTAGGCTATAGAATACCTATAGATTTGACGGTCTACTGATGAAACTCACACGCACGTGTTTTTTTTTTTTTTTGTTTTTTTTTTTTCTATTTTGGGTACTCTACACGTCCTTGGCATTATAACTGATCTCGTGTAATTTAATATCAGTTGAAGAAAAGCACTGAACCTAGTGAAGTAGACGAGGGGGCCTGCACGGCTCAGTCGGTTAGCGCGCTAGCGCGGCGTAATGACCCAGGAACCTCTCACCAAGGCGGTCGCTGTGAGTTCATGCTAGCTTCCTCTCCGGCCATAAGTCGGATGGTCGTGGGTTTCCCCCGGGCTCAAATAAATAAATTAAGCAGACAACATGTGTTACAAAATTTTATTTGTTTGCTGGTATTGTTATTTGCTCTGTTGTCAAGATCACGGCCATTTCTTTAGTATGACATAAAGCAAAAATCAGATAAACAAATAAATAAAGACAACAATAAAAAAAAACTCTGACGTTGTGTCTCTAAAAACATAGGACGGTACAACAAGATTCTTCCCTTCACAAAAATTCGACTTCAAAGCAAAAAGGGAAGGCAATTTTCACCCAACAAACGGTCGTCGGTAATTAAGTATACGTTCGTGTTTAAACGTTGTAAAGCATACCTTGTGTCAAGGTAGACTTTTTATTAGCTCGGTTGTACAAAGTAGGGGGGAGGGCTTATGTCATACCCCTGGTCCCGGTCTTCAGCAACGGTTAAAGCATATGGCATTTGTACGACACTAATCTTTGAAGTAACAATTTCTGACATTCGAAATAAGGGTTTATTCAAGGGTAATGTGGGTAAATGCATATTATTATGCCTGCGTAACAAATGGAACTGGCTGTAATTGAACCTTGAGTATTCAGTGACTGGTCTATTCCTTGTTGGGACATGGGAAGAACTGACAGTAACCTGTGGATGGTCGTGAGCTTTTCGTGGGCTCTACCCGTTTTCCTCCCACCGTAATTCTGTCTGCTGTCGTATAAATAAAAAAAATAAAATCAAATAAATAAATATTGATAAGTTCTAAGCCTTGCTACAGGGTAAAAATTTATGTTCAATTTAATTAATGAATGGCGAAATTTCTAGCCTGTTTTTTTTTTTTGAAAAATAAAAATGTTCCTAGCTTCTAATTTTAAGAAATGTCGTCTGATTAGGATGTAAATTATCAGTAAAAGAAAAACGCTCACTGCGAAGGTTGTATAGCGTCCCTAAGTACCTGGCCCTTCTAGTCACGGGGTGTTAGTCCACAGTCTGAATCTTTGTTTCGTGTTTCAGTTCGCTCAATGTGAATAGTGTATAGCGTCCTCAAGTACTTGGCTATTCTAGTCACGAAACCCTAGTTTTAGTCC
This sequence comes from Liolophura sinensis, assembly GCF_032854445.1. Lineage (NCBI taxonomy): Eukaryota > Metazoa > Mollusca > Polyplacophora > Chitonida > Chitonidae > Liolophura > Liolophura sinensis. The sequence continues at coordinate 17,337,747 of NC_088306.1, forward strand.
ACAGTCTGAGTCTTTGTTTCGAGTTTCAGTTCGTTCACTGCGGAAGTTGTATTGTGTCTCCAAGTACTTGGCTATAGTAGTCACGAAATGTTAGTCTTAGTTCACAGTTTGAGTCTTTGTTTCGTGTTTCAGTTCGCTCACTGCGAAGGTTTCATAGTGTCCGTGACGGACCTGTTCCCCAAGTATCTCAGGGGAACGCCTAGGAAGGAGATCTTCATCGCTGTTCTCTGCACCTCCTGGTTCCTGGTTGGCCTGTCCATGGTGACCGAGGTAAGTACGCCAGCAATTAGATTAGGTGTTTCACGCTGCGCATCGACCTGGTACATGGATCAAATCGCCACCAATCAGGTTAGGTGTTTCACTCTGCGCATCGACCTGGTACATGGATCAGATCGCCACCAATCAGATTAAGTGTTTCACACTGCGCATCGACCTGGTACATGGACCAGATCGCCACCAATCAGATTAGGTGTTTCACACTGCGCATCGACCTGGTACATGGATCAGATCGCAACCAATCAGATTAGGTGTTTCACACTGCGCATTGACCTAGTTCATGGGTCAAATCGTAATTAGTCAGATTGTTCGTTTATTTATTTCATAAGTGTTTTTCGCCCTATTCAAGAATATTTCACATATGCACCAACATTATGGTGTGGGTAAAGCGGGCAGAGCCCGAGGGAAAGCCACGACCATCCGCAGGTTTCTGCCAGACCTTCCCACGTACAGCTCAGTCAGATTAAGTGTGTCATACTGCCCATCAACCTGGTTCATGAGTAAGATCGCTACGCTGGATATAGGAACAGTTGCAACCAAGGCGCCAGTGCATGGCTTGGAAAAAAAAAAGCATTTTGCTCTTACCTTTCTGCTTCGGCCCCAAGAAAATGTTATCTTACCTTACTAATTCCATATCTCAAGGAGCCAAATTGGGTGTCAAATAGATCATTGGCCCAAAGTTTCAAACAATCATTTCAAGCACTGAACTGAGAATCCTTTTTGTGGATCTCCAACTTAGATACACATACTTACATTGTACAAGTTTTGGATTCTGATTTGATTCATTCGCCTACAACGTTGTATTACGAGCTGTTGTTTGTAACTGTTTAACCGATCCAATTGTCAAGTCATATATCACTCGTAAATCACGAGGGGACGTGCCTCATTTCCAAAGCAACCTAATTTCTAAAACTCCATTCCCCAAAGAAATATGTAATAAATGATTATAACAAAAGAAGATGGTGATGAGAATTATTATGTTGTATAACGCCTTCCAGTGGGACAATTTGCCCGTTTTATCCTTCAAGGTCATTCAGGACACGTCATCGTTCATAGAATATTGTATTTATTTGATAAGGATTTTACTACAGAATATTCCACTTATACGGCGGCCAGCATTATGGTTGGAGGAAACCAAAGAAATTGCGGTCTGGGTTCAGTGCCTGCTGTGGGATGTTTTTGTTAGTTACTTCCTTTGCGCACAGGCATCTGTGGTTTGCTCTGAGAGTCTGGCGTCGTGTAATGTACAAGATGGTGTATTGTCAAGTAGAACACCAAAAACCATTCAAATCACTCAATAAATGTTTAAATCCGATTGTTTTCTGGCGCCACACTATGACCCAGAAGCCTCTCACCAATGTTGCTGTGAGTTCAAGTCTAGCTAATGCTGGCTTCCTCTCCGGCCATACGTGGGAAAGTCTTCTAACAACCTGCGGAAGGTCATGGGTTTCCCCTGGGGCTCAAGCTGCAAGGTTTCTTCTTACCATAATGCTGGCCTCCGTCGTATAAGTGAAATGTTCTTAAGTACGGCGTATAACACCAACCTAATAAATAAATGAATAAATCAAATTGTTATCCGGCAAAAACATTCCCACTGCTATTGTAAATATTGTGACTTGAGTTGCGGGATGAATGTATCACCTCTCCATCTCACTTTCTCTCTCCCTTCCCCCAGGGTGGTGTGTACGTGCAGCAGATATTCGAGTGGTACTGTGGGGGACGAATCTTGCTGCTGATGGTGTTTCTACAGTGTATAGGCATAGCCTACTTCTATGGTAAGTACAAGTTTGCCTGACGGCTGATGAGTCTCTAATACAGTTCTTAGAGGTTCAGATTATTTGGCTATACTTTGGTTCAGTAATAATACTGGTCGCACGTGGGAAGGTCTTGCAGCAACCTGCGGATCTACCCGGTTTCCTCCCACCACAATGCTGGTTGCAATGGTATGAGTCAAATATTCTTGAGTACGGCGTGAAAGACCAATCAAATAAATAAAGAACTAAATATAGTCATACTGTAAACAGGTAAACTTGGTGTGAATATGTCTTTACGTCTTAAGTTTCTGTGTTTCTTATGATGGATATTAAAACTTTTCTCAGTTTACCGTATCCTGTGAATATTGTCCTTGTTAATTGTCGAACAAAAATTGCTCGAATGTATTAGGCAGTGTCGTCCTTTTCGGAGAATGGGTCTGATTGTGAGCAGAGCGTTATTTGTATGGAGGTTCTAATGTTGTTGACCTTACAAATGCTGGTGTCAATTAGAATGGAGGTCCATTTTAAGAACGCGTAGATTGCAGAGCATAAATGATACATATCCGTGAGCGATCATCCGCTAATCCTGCGTACATAGTGTGATAGCCACGTCTAAAGCGTTTCAGCAATTCTCTAGCTATACTCTGGCTGTTGCCATAGTGTGTTGCTCTGATGTATCTTCAGGAGAAGTCATCGAGCGTGAGGGGACTCCTGTGGCCGCATGTGTTGCTGTAAAATGATAAACAGTTCGCCGCCTTCGTTGGAAGTTACGCCGCAGAGCCCCCAGAGTCCCGATCTTGCAGGCTTCCGACCTTGCTAAGCCTTTCTCAGTTTACCGTATCGTGTGAATGTGGCCCTTGTTAATATTTAACCATGATTCCCATGAAGGAAACGCCCGTACCAGTTTAAGTTTCGTTCCTTTGGGATGACAAGACCAAGATGACGAGCACATATTTACCAAAACACTTCAAAACGGGACGTGATATGGTTTTAATTGTTACTTTAATGATGTAATTCTTCATTACTTTGATTAAATCGCGAATTTTTTGCCTCTTTTTTTTTCAGGAATTAATAAGTTTCAACAGAATATCGAATACATGCTGGGGTATAGAGTTGGACCGTTCTTTAAAATCGCCTGGCTTTTCGCCTCTCCGCTGTTCTCAATAGTAAGTTGTCTGAATGAGATTGTGTGTAGCTGTGTTGAAATATTAAAAGAGAGTACAGATGTAGTCAATACGATTTGCAGCTTTCGAGTAAAAAAGTCATGACTGTTCACATATTGATGTTTTGATGTATGTTCCAAGTCCATCCTACAAACCAGGAGAAAAATCTGTGTACGAAGTTTTATGAAAATTTCACCAAAAATCACTCCTCCAACCATGAAATGAATGAGAAAAACACAAAAGTAAAATCGACAGTAGTAAAAATTATTCATAGAAGAAACATGTAAATGATATGCTAACTGGTAACTTAGGCTAGCGATAGAAGGGGTGGTGGTGGGGTGGGGGGTAATAAAGGGGGGTAACTGCATGTCAGTCGACGCAAATCAATTCACTTTGGAGATGTGACATTCTAAACTTTTTTAGTCAAGGAATGGTTCTTTGGCATTTCCTCTTTCGTAAGTAGGTCCCACTTCGTTAGCCTTTAATCAGATTAAACTTATTTGCATGACTATATTTGCATCGAGCGTTCCGGTCACAAACTTATTTTACTTGCCAACAGCTGCTGTTCATTTTGGACATTGTCCTGTACCCGGAAATGACGTACAAGCGGAAATCTGGCGTCTACTACTTCCCAGACTGGGCACGTGGGGTAGGCTGGCTCATGTCGGGAATTCCCCTTCTATTCATTCCTGGAGTAGCCATTTGGCGTTTGATGCACACAGGCGGTGGAATCACCAAGGTAATGAGGCAACCTCTGTACAAAGCAACTGAAAGCATGACGTGTGACGGGAAGCTGTAAATGTCCAATCAGATATCTTTCTTGTGCTGCTAAAACACATGTTTCTTCTGCCGGTAAATCGGCATTTAAATGTCTCTCTTGTGACGGTAAATCAAACGTCTTTATGGTGATAGGCAGTCACCAAATCACATCCCATTCTTGTGTCTGGAAAGCACTAGTCAGTGTCTTGTTCGTGGTTCATCTCCAATGAAATCTCTCTCTTTTGCTTGTAAGTCACCAATCAGTTGTAAACTCATTTTTATGCTAGTAAATCACCAATCACTTGTCTACTCTTCTTTGTGCTGGTAAATCACCAATCAAATGTCTTTGTTCGTACAGCGTATCCGGTTCCTGTGCAAGCCTCAGTTTGACGATACTCAGATGAGCCGGTCTTTGAGGCGGATTGGAGAGTCCAAACCTGATGACGAGGTGGAGTTGTCTACCTTGACCACCAAGTCGTGATCCCTGACCGTCAAGTCAGGGTTCGGTGCTTTGACACAGCTGGGAAGAGGGCAGGGCAAGGAGACTGAATTGGGGTCGGGCTAGATAGCCAAAGAGATTACACTGAAGTCTGCGCTTTGTTTGGACGCTTGATGTCCATACTATCCTGACTCTAATCATCTTTACGTACGAAAAGACACAATGGACGACGTGTTGCCATTATTTTCACTCATTCTATCGCACTCTGAAGAGAGTTTCCTTGCCGACCAAATGGTCATTCGAAGTATTCTCAAGGGTGGGTTTTAGTGGAAAGACTCACTTCCACCCTTGGATTCGCGTGAAGGATTCTGGGTAAAAGAAATGGCGCATCATTCATGGCATCATTGAATTTCTCCACGGACAGAACGATTGTCGACTTCGAAGTTACATGAATTTTTATTTGACATCAGATATCTTCGTTTTAATTGTAATTTGTGTCAACTTTTACCGCATTCGCATTTCTAGATATCCTGTATTTCTCTTTGTTAACTTAAGGTTTTTTAATGTAATATCACCGCTGTATATTGCCTTTCTCAGGGAGGCCATCTTATCAATTTTTGCTTTCTTTTCCTGGGAGCGTATCTTGTTTTTGTGTTTTTTTTGGTTTTTTTTTCTCTAAGCGCCTAACTTGTCTTTTTTGTTTTTCTATGGGAGCCTATGCTGTCCTTGTTTTTACCAATTCTGACAATTCCAGGCATATCCAGAACAGTATATGCGACACTCTTCGATCTCTATCGTATTGGAGAGGGAAATAAAACAGACTTAACATTAACAGTTTGTTTGCTTATTTTTCTTACTGTTGTTGTTTGCATGCTGCAGAGTAAATATAATAAATGGCTCTGCACGGTTTCCTCTCACCATAATGCTGGCCGCCGTCGTATAAGTGAAATATTCTTGAGTACGGCTTACAACTCCAATCAGTTAAGTAAATTAATAAGTTTATATTAATCGTTTTACAATCGTCATGACACCCCGTCTCGTCTGTTGGAACCTTTGCCAACGTTTACAGAACTGAGTAAGTACGTTATGCGATCTTGCTCGTAGATCTCATCTACATGTATAATCAAATGAAAAATCAATAAGTAAAACATAAGAGAAAATTGATTTATGAAGTGTTTAGCTAGTGGCCCATGTGCTACGTATATAAAACGGGCGCTCATCAAATGATGTCGTTTGTATCTGCGGTTGTTGGGCCTAAACGTGGGTCGTCTTTATATAGGCCTATAAACAAACTACCTCCACGAAATGGCTGAAATATTGCCAGCGAGATGCTAAATATTAATCATTCAGCAAGCTAATTTTGAAGGATACCCCTTATGTAGTAATTACATGCAGCTGGTACACGCACAAAAGCCACCACTAGGAATATTAATTTCTGCATGATGTTTTATGGTGCGTCCGCTGAGACAGAAAGTGTGAACCGATTCATGAAATTCGAGAATTAACAACAAGGCACTGCACAGGACATAATTACAGTATACTGCTTTCCTTATATTATGATAGCGTATTATGATAGCTGGCAAAGTATCACATTAGTGAGTTACTTCATGTATCACGCATATATGTCGTAAACACCACACGCAAAGCCCCTCATCGTGAACCAGACGTGTGTATATCTCCAAAGTTTAGAAAGCACGCATATTTTAATATTCTAGAAAGCACGTTTATTTCAACATTCTATAAAGCAGGTTTATTTCAACATTCTAGAAAGCTCGTATATTTCAGCATTTTAGAATTCTAATTAAACTCCGACTCTCAAAAAGTTTGGAGCGCTGCGCTGGCCTAATGGTTTAGAGGGACATGGGATCAAACCCGGGTCGGATCAAACCAAAAATTTTAAAAATGGTATTTGTTGTTGCCTCGCTTGAGGCAGTATAAGGGAGATTACTGCCAAGAAACAGCACTGGTTGAACCGGTGTCAGTATAATGCACCTTGACGGAATGAACTCTTGCCATAAGAAGACACGGTTTATGTACACATACCTAATGATTCCTAGTCGTTATAACTCAAAAATTGTTACGTACGACGTACAACCAGAAGCATACATGCACACTGAAACGGTCTGGGTAACCTCCGTGAAATGGTGGTTAGCGTGCAAGGGCAGCAAAATGACAAGGAGCCTCTCACAGGTGAGATCATTGTGAGTTCAAGTCCTTCTCAGGTTAGCGTTTTTCCTCCCAAGGTTGTGTTTGGGATGGTCTGGCAACAACCTGCGGATTGTAATGGTTGTCCCCGGTTCCGCCCGGCTTCATCCCACTGTAATGCTGGCCGCCGTTGTATACGTGAAATATTTTTGAGCACGGCATCAAACACCGATTAAATCAATAAATAAATCAGTTCAAACGATTTGTTCTTTTCACAACGTCATGCAGCATGCCATAAAGGGATGCCACTCTATCATAACAAGCGAGTTTTTTTGATTACAGGGAGACTACTCTGCTGTGAGAGAGATTTTACTTTAGCGAGTAAGATGCATGGTTGATGCATGCTACAATCCGGTCGGCAAACCCTATATATGCCACATTCCAGCCTCCTACATAGATAAAACAAGATGATGTAACATACAGACACAGATGTGAAACGCACTTCAACTGACACAACACAAAGTATCCGAAATTCCAAAAATTCCCCAGATGGGGCTATTATCTTGATTCCACCCTTCAGTGGTGTTATATGCCAATCGGGCGTGTAGGCCTATGTGCTATCTTGGCTTACCAGTCGTCGGCCGCGATCACTCACCCATTTTTTCAACCCTGGACTAACCAAAGGGCTTTTATCCATAAGGGATTGACCACGTTTTTACAGAGCCTCTTGTAATACCACTAGGACATAGTATGGGGAGGCTTTTGATATATTCACATTCGCCATATTACTTAAACCAGAAACTTACAAGCGCAAGTAAGGAACTACAAGTGTTCGAATCCAGTCCGTAAATGTTAACACCAGAGCACATTTCTCTCATTCACTTTAAACGGTTGTTGTGACGTCACTCTATTCAGAAATCGTGATTTCTCCCCGTACTTTCCTAAATTCGCTTGTATACATGTCGCAATACATAAAGGATGGACAGTTAGCCAGACTTTCTCCACACATGAAATCAAGAGTTCAAAGTACCGAAAGGTAACTGACACTCAAAAAGCATCACGAACCTACTCAAAAAATAATGTGGTAAATTTAACTTAAAGTCTGTTATCAGACAATAAAATCTTGTCTTGTATATTTTTTATTTTTTTTTTTGTATTTTTTGGAGTGTATACACACAATATTTATTCCACTTAGAAATTGGAACCAAAGCTGGCTACCATGGATTGTGTGAATCTGAGACCAGTTTTATGCAGGAACATTGAAAAGGTGAAGTGCAGAGAAGAAATATGTACATGGAGAACAAAAATACCTCAGACTACCTGACCGCTCAGGAATACCCCACTCGTTGGCTCGTTCCAAGAAGAAACGGTCTAAAGTGGTCTAGAGGCACTTACAGGCACTTTCCGAGTTCGCATTCTGTCGTTAATCAGAATAGCCTAAATTAACTCTAAAATACATTTTTTCAAATACTTTCTCTCTCAGGTCGTCGCTAGCACCTCCTCCGAAGAAATTATCTGCTTTCCATACTTTACTATCTTTATTTTTTGTCGCTGCTTTGAATTTCATCGAACTCAGGTTATTTGAGAAACCTGGACTTCTGCGTATAATACCTCAAAATATGTGATTGAGTGAGTGAGTGAGTGCTTGGGGTTTAGTTGTGCGCCCTTTTTGCAGAACGAATTTCCATCGCTCCTTATCTAGCGCTGCTTTACTGAGACGACTTCCCGAAGGCAAGTAAGCAGCCCCACACGAGCAATTATACTGATACGGGTCAACCACTCGTTACACTATCCCATTAATACTGAACGCCAAGCTAGGAAGTTACAACTTCCTCTTTTTCAACGTCTTAGGTGTGACCCGACCCAAGATTGGTCATGGATGTACCGCCCATGAAGCGGACGCTCTACCAGCTGAGCTATCGGGGCCGGTCTCACAAACACGGAAATTTCCCTTCAATGTGTCAGAAAACGAGATACTACTTCCATACCACACTCCTTACAGCGGATGCGCCGTTCTGTGCGTTTGCTTTACATCACTGCCATAACCAGCAAATTTTGTACAGAAATCTTGAACAACGGTCTCTTGGGTCACGGCGAATACTTTATATACTTGCATTCTCTTTATCAAAAACATGCAATACAAGATTCTAATCAACACGTGAAACAATTTTTATTAATGAATGTTGATTAAAGAATTCTGCGTGAGGACACTAGTGATGAGGCTAGGCCTAAACAAGCCTACGTGTGTCTTACAGGCTCCAAAGGTCAAAATTGTCTAATGGTGGTAGTGATGTAAAGCGAAGATTGAGCACGACACATGTGCGCTAAGGAGCAATCTCGATCACAACTCGCGCATGTGAGTTTATTAGGCTACTCATAGACATGCATGTGCTTTTTATTTGTTCTCTGGCTGTTTCACGTTGTACTATGCTGTTATAACTGTGGTCCTCACACATGCACTGACAGTGAAGGCCCACTGTCCTTGAGTCTACCATGCAGTATGCTTGAACCAGTCTTCTAATGCTTTAAAGATATTACTGTTGCCAGTCAGAAAGTGTTCTGTGCTGTACAATTTCTACGAGTCACAATATGATAACGGTCTTATTTCAGGTGGCAATGATTAGTGACAAAAGATTGTGTCTTAGAGCCACCGGCTAAACCTCCATTAAGGAGCCTTCATTAAGGTGGGTACGTACGCCCCTTCCAGACGTATATGCCAAAGGCAGGAGAAATGTATATAGAATTTGACATGTAGACCTATTTTTGAATTTTTTTAGCCGTTAATATACTAATCCGTAAACAATAACACATTTCAAGAGTCTCGCAAAATTTTGATTCAGTCTTACGCAATCCCTAAAGAAAAAATAAACCTTTCGACATCTGGCATCGAAGCAAACACACAGGCCTGGCTGCGTATACAATAAGCTACAGTACTATAAATGGAGTACTTAGTTTCACGGTTTACAGAGTGTAAAAAACATTTCTGGATAAAATGAACCCTGTATGTAGTAAAAGCAAAAAATCTCAAGTCGTCGTGTTTTTTAACCTGTCATACCAATTATTACATTTCTGTCATATCTGCTTTGGTTAAGATCACTCATGCATGAGGTTTCCCCCGAGGTTGTGCCCGGCTAGCTCCCACCATAATGCTAGTCGCCGTCGTACAAGTGAAATATTCTTGAGTGTGGCGTAAAAAACTCCAATCAAATAAAAGAATAAATTTGTTAAGATTACATAAGATCATATAATGTTTTTCTTCAAAGCCTTTTATTTTTCATTCATAGCAAACTCACATAAGAGCCATAGATAACTCTAATCTTACAGTAAACTCACGTACGAACCCTAAACAGTTCTAATCTTACAGTAAACTCATGCATGAGCCATAGATAACTCTAATCTGACAGTAAACTCACACAAGAGCTATAAAACGTATAAGCCATGGGTAACTCTATTCGTACAATGTAGAACTCACGTATGAGTCAGAAATAATTCTAATCTCACGTATGAGCCAGGGGTAGCTCGAATCTTACAGTAAACTTACGTATGAGCCGGGTAACTCGAATTTTACATTAAACTTAAGTATGAGCTACAGATACGTCTAATCTCACAATTAACTCACGTATGAGGCACAGATAAGTCTACTCTTACACTAAGCTAAGAAATGAGCCATATGTAAGTCTAATCTTACACTAAACTCATGTATCATAGGTATCTCTAATCTCACGGCAAAACCACGCATGATCCATAGATAACAATCTTACAGTAAACACATGCATGAGCCATGGATAGCTCAAATCTTACAGTAAACACATGCATGAGCCATGGATAGCTCAAATCTTATAGTAAACACATGCATGAGCCATGGATAGCTCAAATCTTACAGTAAACACATGCATGAGCCATGGATAGCTCAAATCTTACAGTAAACACATGCATGAGCCTGGGATAGCTCAAATCTTACAGTAAACACATGCATGAGCCATGGATAGCTCAAATCTTACAGTAAACACATGCATGAGCCATGGATAGCTCAAATCTTACAGTAAACACATGCATGAGCCATGGATAGCTCAAATCTTACAGTAAACACATGCACGAGCCTGGGATAGCTCAAATCTTACAGTAAACACATGCATGAGGCATGGATAGCTCAAATCTTACAGTAAACACATGCATGAGTCATTGATAGCTCAAATCTTACAGTAAACACATGCATGAGTCATTGATAGCTTAAATCTTACAGTAAACACATGCATGAGCCATGTTTACAATACAAGGACTCTGAAAACACAGCATGTCACATATTGTACACATTTTCCACCTTTTTTCAAACAAATTACACTACACCTTCAACAAATTCCACCAGACAATTAATCTATGGTATGTTCATAATTTGCCGATAATTAAGGGTAGGAAGAAAATGCGTTTGCCTTATTTTTCGGCATGTCAGAGGAGGCAAGTCAGTAATAATGGCGGAGTACCGCTGAGATGTGTGACATTCTGCAGGCGTTCTAATCTGTGAGCTGTTATAGACTACAATGTACACAATGCAGAGCTGTTTTCTTGCTAGAGCGCCACGTGGAGAGCAACCTTCGAGCTAATTAGCCAGTTGGTAACGTACATATTAAAACCATACTCCTTACAGCGCATGCGCCGCTCCCTACATTGGCGATGTAAACATCACCGTAACCTCTAGACAAGCTTGAATTCTCTAGCCAGTGAGACGCACGTGGGCTTGTAAAGGCTTAGCCTCATGACTGGTGTCCTCGCGCCGCGTTATTTAATCAGCATTCGTCTACAAAAATGGTTCAGGTGTTGGGTAGGAAGATCTTGTGAATACTTTAGATAAAGAGAACGCATGAGTACATTGTATTATTATAACCGAAAGTTGAGCTTTAGTTATTTTTGACATCACTTCCTACTTCATCGCCTTGACCCAACTGGCCTCGGCGTCGTCTAAGATTTCCGTAGAGATACCCCACTGATACCGTAGAGAGAGATGCAATCGCTTTTAGGAATATGGGGAATACAAAGTAGCATGGTAAAAGCGGTAAGCAGTTTTAAAACATCTGTCGTCGGTTTTTTTTTTTTTGCTCTCAAAATAATCCCACTATTGATGAGCTTTCTACAGTTACAGCTCCAGCTTTAACAGCAAATATTCTGCCTGGTTTACAAGTAAGTATATGTCAGAGATGGTTAATGTTTCATTTGAAATTAACTCAAGTATAGCGCTTCTGTAGAGCTAAAAGAAACTATGCACGTTAAATGGCATAATTTTTTTCTGCCAGAAAGACATAATAATATTAATGCTTCCCCAATCAAACAGGCCTTTCATCAGGAATAAATAACAGCATAGCATTTTGTTAGGTTCTAGATTAGTTTATTTATTTATTTTTGATTTTCGTTTCAGGTTACGACGTGCTCACGAATATTTCACTCATATGAATTCGGTCAGCATTATGGTGGGAGGAAACCGGGGAGAGCCCGGGGGAAAGCCACGACCATCCGCAGTTTGTTGGCAGATCTTCTCACATATGGTCACGGACGCTTCTCTGTTAACATCACCGTATTCTTTTACCCAGTTTCTTAATTTCTGCTTGTGTAACTTTAAGCTACCGTAAGTGCATTTAGAAGAAGCGTTAAAATAAAACCCTAACAGAGGTAAATTGACAAGGCGCCGGATTTCACCGGCTACATGTGACCATTTACACTGTATCAGACTGTTATCGCTGCTGTTAACTTTCTGTACCATAGTCTTTCTTTACTCTATTTGTTCGCTAATTGTTCTAATGTAACAGCTTCAAAATACTTGCGCATGCAAAGATGCATAGTAAGGTGATCCATAGGTCCGCCAACAGCATGTGTATCTCTTTTGCCGGTCTGTACATCGTACAACACAATCAGGCTATAAATATCTTCCATAAAATATGTAACATAGCAATTCAATGTATGTTTTCACAACCCAGTTTAACATGTCTATGCAGTTCTAGGGTAAACTTTTCACACTGATAAGGAGAAGGAATGTGTTGATGTCATTTATATAAAAATAAAGATAATTTTTTAATGAATATGCTGCTGTATTCGTCGAGACAGGCATTCATACACCAGCCCTCAGCCAATAAGGACAGGTCAATAATCGCAAAGCCAATTCCCAAAACGAGTTATATCACAACCCACAAAGAACAAAGAAAATATATAAAGTACGAAAATAAGACGGAATCAAGCAGAGAAAAGCAGTCAACAGTTTTCAATGATGTTGGATGCAAGGTATTTTCCAGGCTACTGAGTGAAATCAATATTCATATCGTGTACCATTCTAGGCTATCAGTTTTCGATAAAAAAACATATGTATCTCTGTGGCGCTTTGATTGTAACTGTTCATATACCCGAAGTGGCGATCAAATTCAACACGATGAATATACAGCCCCTACCCCGTGGTTAAGCGGAATTAGACGCAATCATGAAAGAAGGTGCTAGAGAGTCTGGACGCTCTATCCATATTTACTTACAAGAGAATTATACTCATTGCAAAACTTTAGAAACTTGGAGTGCAAACCTTTGATTTTTGCAGAAAGTTTTTGCAGTAACAACTTGTGACGTTGATTGATATTATTAATGACAAATTCAGGCAAGTCACTGAACATCGAAACATGCCATGAATGGTAACCCTTGTAACCCTTGTATTTACCAAACACCGAAACAATTAATGATGAAATTCTGTCTATTAAATCCGTGTGATGAATGGTGGTATAGAGAGTGGTGAAATGCCAAGTAAAAATGTGCTTATACCGTATATGTATTAGAGCGTTTAGTTCTTAGGGGGAGACCTTTAGAGTTTTTAAATATCCACAAACAGTTGACGTCTGAACTTTTTGCAATCTCACAGAAATACTTATTCCAAAATGGCTGTACTTCTTACAGTGTCTTCACTAAGAGAGTGGATACACGTATGGTGGTACAGCTTGTTGACCCCGCAGTAAAGCACACTTTGTACGGGGATTTATGTATTTTTGGAATCCAGTTGAGGTAAGTCGGTGTGACGGGAAGGTACGGATATACTCCTCTGTTTGAGACAGGACTGCTGTTTATTAAATAGTTCCTCCAGAGTATAGGTCGTTATACAATACGTTGATGTTGTGGAGGTTGTCGTTCTAATATTAAGGAGCCTCTCACCAATGCGGTCGCCGTGAGTACGTGGGAAGGTCTGTCAGTAACCTGCGGTGGGTCGTGTGTATCCCAGGGGCTCTGCCAGATTCCCTCCTCCCTTAAAGCTGGCCGTCGTGTAAGTGAAATATTCTTGAGTACAGCGTAAAACACCAATCAAGTAAATAAATAAATAAGCGATGGAGGCTACGATGTATACAAATCACACTGCATATCGTCAAGATGTAAAACAAAATCCACGTTCTCAAAGACCAGCGTCATTCATAAAATCAGCATTACGACCTCTTCAAAATAGACTTAAATACAATTTTTACGGAAGATACAAAATATACCAACAGTATTTGCAAAGTTACAAAACAGGTATGTCCCAAAATGTACGTGTCTTGAAAACGGATTGCCACAAAATTTCCTCAGTTATTTAGCGAACCTTGGTTACGTCTACAGGTTGGATTATCTGTCTAACAAGGTGTGTTTTGGTCTAGCTGCAGTGCAGTTACAAAAGTTACAAAATCCAATGTATAGAGCATTTGCTTGGGATAAAAAGTATTGCTCCGCCAGTAACGCCAATCAGACTTCTGCAAATAGATACATGACTTATTTTCATACACACAATTACTACTTTCTCACCTCCTTTCCATAAACCCGGAAGGCTCACACAAGTTTTACATTTCCACGCTTCATCGTTGCCAGCTATAAACGTTTAAACAGTTACACATGGGTGAAAAATAGGTTGATATGCGGTTACACCAAGCCAAAAAAGTATTCGTGTAGAGCAGACAAAAATTGTGTTCTTTAGCTTGTACTGTAGACGACTTAAAGGCCTGAAGCAAAATTGGATGACGCCGCTCCTCTAGACAAGCAGAGGCTTTAGATCGTCTGTCAGACTGGTGTGGGGGATTTATTTATTTAATTAATGCTAAATGCCGTACTTAAGAATATTTCACTCATTCAGCATTATAGTGAGTGGAAACTGGGCACAGCCCGGGGAAAAACCACGATCATCCACAGGTTGCTGAAAGAGCTTCTCACGTACGTACGCTATAAGAGCAATAGTGTACCAAACATGTACCAGATATGTACACATTCTATTAAGTGTGCTAAATTTGCTAGGGCACATTAACACGTGCCTTGGTGTACCTACACTTTAAATGTGTATTAATTTGCGTACACATAAACACATGCGTACAAAACAGTACAGATTCATTTTTTAGAGCATTTAAGTAAACGGAAACACACAGCTTCCGTTCTGAAAAACGTCAAATCTATGTAGAGAGAACTTAAATCCTAAACTTTTCTAGGAATCGCATCTTTGTATATGTCGGATAACTTCTCCACTTAACCTCATTCCGGCTCCTTCGGAAATTCCTCATTTGGTACATGTGCGTTTGTAAACCTTGAGAGCAACTTTACCAGCAAATTCCCACACGCGAGATCTTTGCCTGAATACAACACTTGACATCCAAATTAAACCTTGTTTGGAGTGATTCAGTCGGGCGTCTGAAAATAACTCTCCACCATTATTTCCAAAAACCCGGAAAGTTCATCCGCTTCAAGCAGCTTTGCCTGCTATACCTGAACAGTGAAACACAGGTCATAAACAACGTAATAACGCTTGGGTTTAAGATCATACGGAAAAAAACGGGAATAAAGTAAGAAAAAAAAGGGAAAAAAAAGAATTTATATTCTATTGATACATTGGTGAAACGCATGGTAGTAAGGCTTGGGTTTAACGTTATAGCTTAAAGAAAGAAAACACGAAGAAAAACAGTATTTATATCCAACCTTCGTTTCAGAGGACACTCAGTGGATCTACACAAATTCGTATCGAAATCGGACAACACGTGAAGCAGTTGTTGAATGGAAACCAACGACCAATCATAATCTAAGAAAATAGACTGTGCATAGGCGTTACAAACCGAACCGCATTGACCGGGAATCAACGCAAAACAAACGAGGCCTATGTCGTTAAATCAAAACAAATTAATAAACTCTTCATTTAAAATTCTTCAGATTTAGTTATTTGATTGGTGTTTAACGCTGTATAAATGAATATTTCACTTATACGACGGTGGCCAACATTGTGGTGGGAGGAAACCAGGTAGAGCCCGAGGGAAACCTATCCACAGCTTGCGGGTAGACCTTCCCACGCTCGGCCAGAGAAGAAGCCAACATGAACTGAGCTTGAACTCATAGGGAAGGTATTGGTGAGAAGCTCCTGTGTCATGGCGCCGCGCTGGCGTGCTATCCACCTCGGCTACAGAGACCCGCTTTAAAATGACGAGATGATGTTGGTTTAAACGGTGATTTTGTTTTTCAGATTTATTTCAGGTTTTCATTTTGACTCCAGTCCACAACATGCAGTAGAAATGTATTAGCCCGTAATACTAATAAACTGAGTCAGACAAAAATCAATAAACCCGTACTAGAATTACAGTGCCATGGATAGTATGTACAGCTATGGTTCAGCGCGCACTTGCTGTGCTGGCTTCGTAGACTGAGTCAGTATATAATATTTTGATATATTATATGGGCGGGTCTGCTTGTCTTTTGATCTGATTCATACCTCTCGTTATCTCTCTAGGAATCAGTATAGTTTACGAAGTGAATTATGGAGGTCCGAAAGAAATCAGACGGGAATGGAAATCGGTCTTACTGCTACTGGCCTAGATGTATACATGATGATTCATTTATAGGTGTATTTGTTGGCAGACTTAAGGCTTCAGAGCGTATATATATATATATATATATATATATATATATATATATATATATATATATATATATATATATATATATATATTTGCTAATTAATGTTTAACTCCATTTTCAAGAGTCTTTCACTTACAGGATAGCAATCAGTTTAATGATGGTAACACGAACGTCCAGTGGAAAACCACCACCCTTGGGAAAGTTACTAACGAACTTCAGCATGTGTGACGTATAAATGTGAGCACCATTTTGATGGAACACAAGCGGTCTTCAACGAACGTTAGACTACAAAACGGCCACACATGCGTCGTTGACCAGTTAGGCCCATTATAAGTAAGGTCCCACGAACTGTGAGATCAAGAGTGAATCTACAAATTTGTGTCCTGTCTAAAGGCGGGACTGAACACTCCATCTGCTCGTTACCAGAGTAACTGTAGATATATCGAGACGCTCAACTTTAGTGGTTAGCCTTGGTAATAAACATGGTTCATTTCACTGTGAACGGTTTTAGCAGACCGCGTAGATGTTTACCGGATTGTTGTTGCTGTTTTTTCCTGACCTACATTGTCTGGCCGCAGGCGTTCTTATCTCTCCAGATTTTAGGTCCCAGTTTGTGAACTTACACACTGGCTCTTGTTCAACGTTCTGCTAAAGACACGTGTATACCAACCTTCATCCATTCTCACATTTACGGCGTCCTTCCGTTAAGAAGATACTTAGCAGCCTCTGCGAATACCTCTGGCAAGTTTCTAGTTGTCTTCTTTAGTCCAAACCTGACCTTCGCTGACCAAGTGCTCTATCAGCCTCTGGCGGATGACCGCTATCCTTTGACCAAAAAGGTTGCAGGTTCGAATCCAAGCTGGTTAGGTTGCGACTTTTAGTCAGGAGGTTTGCCAGGCACCAGGAAAGGTGTGTCGGTTTTCTCTGCGCCCGATTTCAGCCATTCACAGAGCTCACAGCCGAAACATGCGTGAAATATTCCAAAGTAGACCTGCCACGTAAAACAAGAATTCAATAAATTTTAACTGAGCTTATCCAAGTTATCTTTCTTTCCTCAGGAAAAAATCTTTCTCGTATAATATATACTAATTATGTAATATATTATTTATTTATTTTTTTATTTGAATGTTGTTATCGCCGTATACTCAAGATTTTTCATCGGTAGAAGAAACTGGAGCGCTCCGGGGCGTAAACCATCGGCTTTTACAGATGGTCTTCAGTAAACGTTAAACTGTGCAAATGGTTATACGATTGATGTCAGCAGTTTAGTGTCCCACACTCAAAGAAATAGTCCGTTAAATTTGATAGAAAGTCTGTTGTTTCAGTGATGGTAGAATGTATTCTGTTATTGTTGCAGATTACTCTTTTGAAAATAGTACACACAGCTTGTAATGGACTAACAGAATAATATGTTGAATATGATACAGTTGTATGTTATAACAGCGGCCTCTGTGTCGCACAGTAATGACCCAGGATCCTCTCAGCAATGCAGTCGCTGTGAGTTCAAATCCAGCTCATGATAGCTTCCTCTCCGGGCGTACGTCAGAAGGTCATGCAGCAATCTACGGATGGTTGTGAGTTTCCCCCAGGCTTTGTCCGGTTTCCTCCCACCATAATGCTGGCTGCCGTCGTATATTCTTGAGTACGGCGTAAAACACCAATCAAATAAATAAATCAAATATATTATAACAATAACAGAATAGGTCTACATTCTAGCATCACTCTCACAAGAGATTTTCTGTTGTGCTCTGTTGAGCTTAACAGATTATTCCTTTGAGTGTAAATACAGTGAGAGTAGGGGAATATTCAGTTCGGAACAATAACAGCATGGCTGTACGTGGGAAGGTTTGACAGCACCCTGCATACGGTCGTGGGTTTTCCGGTGTCCTCTCACCATAATGCTGGCCGCCGTAGTATAACTGAAATATTCTTCAGCACGGTGTAAAACACCAATTAAATAAATAAGCAAGACAACAGCATGCTTAGCAATTAATTGTCGGACGCGGAATCTCCAGCTTATACCGGTATTCACTTAGACTCTCATGATGCAAATAGCAAACAGGAAACATATGTGGTAATAGCGATAAGAACCGGGGCTCGGCTCATGAAGTTTGGAGAGAATACGGACGTTACAGAATATGTGCTATATAACAGCGCATGACTGACTCAACTACATGGGTTTGCATTCCCGCGGAACGAGTGCAGTATCGACACTGAGTAAGTATAAGCATAACCAGTATATGTACTGCTTTAATACCGTACCATGTGTTTGGATACAGGGTCGGCGTAAAGAAAAATCATAATTATACAATCGATAAGAAGGTTAGATGACGGATGAAGATAATAGAGTTGCATATGAAGCCGAATTATCTACTGTGTATTCACAACTAGAACAGAGGTTGTGAAGTTAACAACCCGCTTCGGTAAGCGCACGTTTTAATTCTCCTCAGTGTGTCATGCGGAGCTGCGTAATATTTATAATAACTGGGATTGTAATTGTAATTAATGTGCGCGTGAACTTTTTTTAACTAGTAGGACGTGTCCTCGATCTAACAAAAGGTCGTGCGTTTGGTGCACGTGAGAACTGTAGCCATTTAGCGCAGGTTTCATATAACACTCGTAATGTTGCGTGGACGTAACTATACCGTCGCCACTTAATGCACACTGCACACGTAGTTACATTATAGTTCAAGCAACGTACGTTACGAGCGCTTCGTTAAAGCGGATCCATTACGTTCAAGAGACTATCATCGTACCCAGACAGCTAGCCAGACAGTCTCACGTTATCATCATACTCAGGACTCCAATAACCAGACAGTCTCAGGTTATCATCGTTCCCAGGACTTCAGCAGCCAGACAGTCTTAGGTTATCATCGTACCCAGGATTCCAACAACGAGACGGTCTTAGGCTGTCACCGTGCCGATGACTTCAACAACCAGACAGTCTTAGCTTATCATCGTACCCAGGACTTGCGCAGCCAGACAGTCTTAGGTTATCATCGTACCCAAGACTTCAGCAGTCAGACAGTCAGGTTATCATCGTTCCCAGGATTTCAACAACATGACACTATTAGTTGAACCATCGTACTCAGGACTTCAATTAACACTGGATATTAGTTGTTCAGGCCAACGGAACACACAGAACGGATGTAGACAAATGATACAGGGCATGACCAAATATGAACTGTTCGAAATACATGAACACACACAAAAGGTGTATCCTGATGGTACAGGGTCAGCTCTAGATATTAGCTGTTCAAGCCAACGGAACACAGAGAACGGATACAGACAACTGATATAGGGCCAAATATTAACGGTTCGAACTAGGAGAAGACACGTAAAAAACTGGAGAAATGTGGCTGGGTCACAGCAAAATATTCACTGCTCAAGGGAGTTGAACACATGTAATAGGTGCAGACAAAGGATATGTGCATAGACAAAGGCTGTAGGATCATCATGACATATAAGTGTTCTATTCATCTGTACACACAATAAGTGCATAGACAAAGGATGTGGGTGCAGAGCGATGTTGACGTAAGGCAATACCCTATAACGATGATAAAGGAGATACGTTGTTGTTCACTAAACACCCATATTTCATGTTCTAAAACAGAGTGAAAATACGGGTGTCTCAGTAGAAGATCAACAGTATACAAGGACTCAGTGGAACGAATCTCGCTCGATAAACAAATGCCATGTTATGCTGGCTACATATAGCTTGTTGTATTCTACGCCATTTGTGACATATATAATGAGGGGTGTATGGGCTGTATCTAGTTAGATGAGTAGGGCCTGCGGCAAGGAATGAGCTGTTCAGGTCTGGGTGCATTACCGCGTGAAGTCAATCCACCGAAGACTGCTGCAGTAACGCGTGTACAGATGTTAATCAAATGCCGCCGTATTTGACGTAGATGCCTCAGTACCGGGGGCACCGTGCTATATAGGTTACAATGAATCCAACGTTCTATGTGATGACTTAACGATTTTCGTTTTTGGTCATATGCTACATAATGATACATATAAATCAAATGTCTGAGGTCTGTCTAAAAGCCCCAAAGTGAATATATCTTGGTACACGTAAACATGTATTTGCCCATACCCAGCTTATGTGGTAACTATTTATTTATATGTCTGAGTGTTGCTTAACGCCATAGTCAAGCACTTTTCATTTATACGACAAGTACAATATTTTATTGTACGGCGTTATACACCGAATAAATAAATAAATAAATAAATAAATAAATAAATATAAATTCATTTATATTTATTTGACAGCCATTTGACATTTTTTATTAATGGACAGCAGCCATTTTTTCAGGTGAATACCACTGGAGTTTCCGGAGTACGCCGGCGACCTTAGGCAACTTTCCCACGTGTGACATGTTGGCGAAAAACAAGCTTTCATAAATCGCTTATTGCCACAAAGGCCCCTTGAACAAATCATTATGAGGAATCTCAGAAATTCCATGTCCAAGAATAGGATTGAGCCCACGTTAGGGCGACTTAGGGATTTACCTGCGCACGATCACACGCCGCTCTCTGTGACTATATTTGAACGAAAAACTCCCAGATCGTTTATACTGGATATAACTGGATATACCGATGTCTACAGGGGAAGAAAGGTAAAGACGGGTACTGAAAAAGAATGTTGCATGTTTAATGGTACTGAATTCAAAGCCACTGGCTTTACAACCTACTTTTTATTGTAACGTCACTGGCTTCACAACCTGTTTTTGACTGTAATGCCACTGGCTTCACAGCCTGATTTGACTGTAATACCACTGGCTACACAACCTGATTTTGACTGTTATGCCACTGGCTTCACAACCTGCTGTTGACTGTTATGCCACTGGCTTCACAACCTGCTTTTGACTGTAATGCCACTGGTTTTAGAACATGCTTTTGACTGTAAGGCTCCTGGCTTCACAACCTCCTTTTGACTGTAATGCCACTGGTTTTACAACCTGCTTTTGACTGTAAGGCTCCTGAATTCACAACCTGCTTTTGACTGTAATGCCATCAGCTACACAACCTGCTTTTGACTGTAATGCCAATGGTGTTACAACTGCAGCTTTATATTGACAGTAATGCCAAGTGCTGACTGCGACAATCATCAAGGAGTGCATTAAAAACAATACCCACTCAGCATCACCTCAGTTTATTGTTCTGCAGAGCAGTTCTGTTCAAAAAAGCTTCCTTGTGTTGTCTAGCTGTGGTGTAAAGTGAGGGAGTAAAGAGAGCTATGCGAGGTAGTAAAGAGAGCTATGTGTGGGAGTAAAGAGAGCTATGCGAGGGAGTAAAGAGAGCCATGCGAGGGAGTAAAGAAAGCTATGCGTGGGAGTAAAGAGAACTATGCGTGGGAGTAAAGAGAGCTGTGCAAGGGAGTAAAGAGAACTATGCGAGCGAGTAAAGAGAGCTATGCTAGCGAGTAAAGAAAGCTATGCGCAGCGCAGAGGTGTTGAACCTTCATTGGTCTCAACGTACAGCGCGACACATACCATCTTTTACAAGTCTACGCCATTGCGTAAAAGCATAGGGACTATACAGATCTCTACTTGAGGTGCTATAATGTCTTCTGATAGCGTATACATGAAGCCATATTTTTTACATTCATGCATGTGGTCTGCTAACCAGACCAAAGAATTCGTTTGTTTCTTGTTTTTTGTGTTTACATGAAGATTTAATATCAACAGCATTCCCACCAATCAATTCACGACGATGTCTCCTTGTAATAGGCTGGTCCATCTTCTGAAATATTAATAGCCCTGTATATGTTAATGGAACAGCGGCCATGTCGAAGACACCAAGCATAACGTACGCCCCGCCCAGTCACACTATACTGGCCCTCCGGTACTTACGCAGCCAGTATGCTCTCAACATCCAGTCACGGAGGTACCAAAATTGCTCTACGGGATTCAGCAGGATTCATTACGCGTAAGAATATTTTCGCAGATATTTTGCTGGACAGTTGTGGGAGAGGGTAGAGAGCAGTGGGTAGGTGTTGCCTTGAAGAACGGTCTACTTTTAGACCGCCCTTTTAGTCCATGTTGTATATATATATATATATATATATATATATATATATATATATATATATATATATATATATATATATATATATACAACATGGACTAAAAGGGATACTTACATTTGTATACTATAATAACCAAAGCACGGGTGTAGTTTAGAAATGCGTGTCAGTGTGTTTTGAGGTAAGCGGCTAGTGTGTCATAGTGACGGCATCAGCGAGGTCTGCGGGAGTGACATGTCAAAGTTAAGGCGGATACTGTCTGACTGTGGAATGTGCATGCCTCGGGAAGACAATCTGCATCTAAACAATCTGCATCTAAAGTGCACTCTTTGCATATACTCAAGAAGACCAGCACAGACGTGGTAAGAAGAGAAGCCTCCCTTGTGCCAACTGAACCATGCCCGTTACTCTTCCAAACAAGTGCTAATGTTAAGGACTGTGCATCGTGGAACCAGATAGGGGAAGGGAGCAACGTTATGGATACCTTCGGGATATAGAAGCTGTCAGTTATGCATAATGTATGCTCATATTAGTTATGCTCGTCACACTCTGGTTTGCAA
The DNA here is from genome assembly GCF_032854445.1 of Liolophura sinensis. NCBI lineage: Eukaryota > Metazoa > Mollusca > Polyplacophora > Chitonida > Chitonidae > Liolophura > Liolophura sinensis. The sequence continues at coordinate 17,360,747 of NC_088306.1, forward strand.
AGCCAGACCCGTCCAAGTGGAATATATGTACTTATTGATTTACTTTTTTCTCTCTATTTGTATATTGTACTGATTTAGACGAATACTGGAGTTGAAAAGTAACAAATATGATTGTGGTCAGGTTTATTTAAAGGCCTCGAGGAATCACCGTTCTGCACCTTGGAACAAATAGCAAAATTGATGATGAATCCATTGTTCATGTTAAAAAAAAGGCCTTTCGGCTAAGCCAGCGTCGAACTCTACCAGACGATCTGATTGGTCTAACGACATTCGGCCTGAGGGAGAAATCATGTCACATGGGTTCCGCACGCGAGGGCCAAGAATGGAAAATTTTACAATGTCACGATCAAACCGACCTTTTGCTCACCCCAATATTTCTCCTGAAATGCCAACAAAGAGGAAATAAAACTCGGCTAGACAAAGGCAGGTTTGTAACAGTGATCTACTTGCCGTTCTTTCTACACACAAAACCCGATAAACTAGTCCGAGCAAGTCATCGCCCGAGTAGTCACGATATTTTTTTAAAACCGTCCTGCGGAAAATTGTCAATCGCTGATTGGTGGCCATGTTAACTTTTGTGGATAAATTTTATTCTGTTAATAGAGAAGAACGGAGTTGTACTGGACTGATTCTACAGGTGACCGACCCTAGTGATGGACGTACACAAAGAAGAACCGAGTAAAGTCAGGCCAGAATGGGGGAAGAAAATCGACTTTCTCTTCGTGACGGTGGGAAGTAGCGTGGGACTCGGCAATGTCTGGAGGTTCCCCTACATATGCTACCGTAATGGAGGAGGTAAGAAGTATTATTTATTTATTTATTATTTATCTACATATCTATTGTCGAAATGATTTAATCTAGATGATTAGGTTTGTCAGGTACCTTCACCTACAGATACATGACACACCGCTGGGCTCAATGCCGAAACCAGACCAGCGATTGCTGGATTTGAACAGTCGACTTCTTTTCTCAAGGGATTTTCGTTTGTATAAACAACTCATTATACCACTGGTACTCGACCAGCGAGGGTATAACTGTTGGAATACACATGCACGTAAAGTTAGCTTAGGGTAAATTATGATTGCCACTGGTTACTCATTTCTGTGCCGCTTCGGTGGCCTAATGGTTAGAGCGTCCACCTTGAAGTCGGGAGGCCCGGGATCAAACCCAGATCGGGCCATACCAAAGACCGAAAATGGCACTTGTTGCGGACTCGCTTGTCGCTCAGCACTCAGAGGTTAGAACAAGGAAACATGACTGGTTGTCAGTGTAATGTGAATGGGCAGCATGGACTCGCTCTGAAACAAGAAGACACAGTATATGTACACACACCTAATGGCCGCTTCATCGTTATATGACTAAACAATTTTTTAAGTACGTCGTCAACCCCAGTTATACATACATATACTCATTTCTGACGTATTTCCAAATCTAAATGGTATATTAATTTTACGTAATTAGGTATTGGAGTTAGGAATATTGGATGCATTAGGAATATTTCATTGGATGCTCTGCCTCTGCAAGACTGGTCTGACCAATCAGAATTTCGCATCGGGCATTTCAAATTTGAAATCATGAACCTTATGACGTGAGTCTTCACAGGAAGAACACGGCCACGTAAAACGTTAGGGTCGCCGTCTGAACGCAGACAGTAGATCACATTGTTTTTGGCATGTATATTCGTCCATACCTCCTCTGTAAAGCGAAAAGCGTCATACTCGAGTATAAGAAGTACAAAAAACAAGATCTTATAGAATTTATTAAAGTTGCTCAGAAATGATTAAATGTCTACTACAGTGTGAACAATATAAGCTTTTAATCTACGATCACCACAAACTGCACTAGTTCGACCTCTCACAACAACAGCTGTTAGGCAACAGCTGTGAAACTACCGATGTATTTTATCTGGCTGCTGACAACAACAATATAGACCGAAGTGAAACACTTTGGATTAATGCTTTTTTTGGAAGAATTTTTTTTTTTTAATTAAAGATTCATATACATGATACGATCGAGGATCTAGCTGTTGTGTGGCATGGAGACAAAAATAATGTTCCGTGTAATGGCGCGTATGTGTATGAGGCTGCTATTGTTGCATACGGCGTTCATTTACACACATATATTTTTTTTACTAAGGCAACAACACTGAAGAGCCTAAAGCGGATCTCTTCTCGAATGTTCCTGATTTTGATCTGGAGCAATTCAGTGGGTGGATGAATGCATGGAATCATCTGGCTTCCATAGATTATGATCATAGAGAATATCACATGCATGAATTCACCTCTCGCCCACCGCCAGTTACACCCCAACCAGGATAAGCTTCCTTATTCCTTGTTCCTAAATATCAAATCAAATAATAACAAGCCTGTACAACATATTATTATGCCGTGAAAATTCGGAGACTAGTTTGTTCGCTTCAAAAGAGCACACAATAAAGCCATGATTACTCAACGGCGCAGAGCCACCCGTTACTGTTCAGAAAGGTACAAAACCTGGATATACTGTGAGGCAGGTACTCTCTAGGCACACTGTGCGGCAGGTGCTCCATAGGCATACTGTAAGACAAGTGCTCCATAGACATACTGTCAGACAGGTGCCCTTAAACATACTATGATCGAGTGCTCCCCAGGCATGCTGTGAGACAGGTACTCCCTGGGAATACTGTGAGGCAGGTGCTTCTTAGGCATACTGTGAGGCAGGTGCCCCCTAGGCATACTGCGAAGCAGGTGCTCCTTATGCATACTGTGAGACAGGTGCTCCTTAGCCATACTGTGAGACAGGTGCTCCCCAGGCATACTGTGAGGCTGGTGCTCCTTAGGCATGCTGTAAGACAGAAGCTCAATGGGCACACTGTGAGACAGGTGCTCCCCAGGCATACTGTGAGGCTGGTGCTCCTTAGGCATGCTGTAAGACAGAAGCTCAATGGGCACACTGTGAGGCAGGTGCTCCCCAGGAATACTATGAGGCAGGTGCTCCCCAGGCATACTATGAGGCAGGTGCTCCCCAGGCATACTATGAGGCAGGTGCTCCTTAGGCATACTATGAGGCAGGTTTTCCTTAGCCATACTGTGAGGCAGGTGCTCCTTAGGCATACTGTGAGACAGGTGCTCCCCAGGCATACTATGAGGCTGGTGCTCCTTAGGCATGCTGTAAGACAGAAGCTCAATGGGCACACTGTGAGGCAGGTGCTCCCCAGGCATACTATGAGGCAGGTGCTCCCCAGGCATACTATGAGGCAGGTGCTCCTTAGCCATACTGTGAGGGAGGTGCTCCCTAGGCATACTGTGAGGCAGGTGCTCACCAGGCATGCAGTGAGGCAGGAGCTCACCAGGTATACTGTGGGAAAGGTGTGCCCTAGGCATAATGCGATACAAGTGTTACCTAAGCATACTGTGTGGCAGGTGGTCCCTAGACATACTGCGAGATAGGTGCTTCCCATGCATACTGCGAGACAGGTACTCTCGAGGCATACTGTGAGGCAGGTGTTCCCTATGCATACTGCGAGACAGGTACTCTTGAGGCACACTGAAGGCTCCACAGGCATCACAGGTGCCCTTAGACATACTGTGATCGGGTGCTCCCTAGGCATACTGTGAGACAGGTACTCCCTAGTGATACTATGAGGCAGGTGCTTCTTAGGCAAACCGTGAGGCAGGTGCTCCCTAGGCATACTGCGAGGCAGGTGCCCCCTTATGAATACTGTGAAACAGGTGCTCCTTAGCCATACTGTGAGACAGGTGCTCCCCAGGCATACTGCGAGGCAGGTGCTCCTTATGAATACTGTGAAACAGGTGCTCCTTAGCCATACTGTGAGACAGGTGCTCCCCAGGCATACTGCGAGGCAGGTGCTCCTTATGAATACTGTGAGACAGGTGCTCCTTAGCCATACTGTGAGACAGGTGCTCCCCAGGCATACTGTGAGGCAGGTGCTCCCCAGGCATACTGTGAGACAGATGCTCTATGGCACACTGTGAGACAGGTGCTCCCTAGGCATACTATGAGGCAGGTGCTTCCTAGGCATACTGTGAGGGAGGTGTTCCTTAGGCATACTGTGAGACAGGTGCTTCCTAGACATACTGTGAGGCCGGTGTTCCCTATGCATACTGCGAGACAGGTACTCTTGAGGCATACTGTTAGTCATGTGCTCCCTCGGCATACTATGAGGCAGGTTCTCTTAGGCATACTGTGAGTGAATATCATGCCCTTGTGAATTACACAACAGCTAAACAGTACGTTGTAGGCCTAATGTAAGGCAATATCATGCCCCTGTGGTGTTGCACAAATTCGTTGTTGCAGCCACACAATACCGAGAGGCAACTGCTTATGCTGCACCAGATGGGCCTTACTGTAAAGCTGTGTTCACAGCCACATCTTAGTAGTTGTCATTTACTGAAAGAAAACAAAAGCAGTTTAAAATGAAGGAATTCTGACAATGTAGATGGCTATGTAATGATTCGTTTTCACATGCATTCGGCGTTCGGTTTAATATTTATTTGACTTCGGCCCTACGTGGAAAGGTCCGTCAGCAACCTGCGGATGGTCGTGGGTGTCCACCGGGTTCTGTCCGGTTTCTCTGTATAAGTGAAATATTCTTGAGTATGGCGTAAAACACCAATCAAATAAATAAATAAATGTATTTGACAAGCCAGGAAGTCCTATTTCAGTGAGTCGACGTGAGTGGTTGGAAGTTAAATTTTTGAAGTAATTGCTTTCTAAGAAATCCTTTGCGTTAGCGATCTGTTTGTTTTACGCATGTACCGGTATTGCATGGACCAGCCGAGAATCGACAAGCAGGAAAAAGTAGGGGTGAATGTTTTATGTACCTGTATCAGTTTCAACAGAACCTAAGAGAAGTAAAATCTAGAGTTTCCTCAACCTGTAATGCTGGACGCCTTCGCATAAGAGAAGTATTCTTGAGTACAGACAAAACACCCATTAAATAAATAAATAAATAAATAAATAAATAAATAAATAAATAAATAAATAAATAAATAAATAAATAAATAAATAAATAAAAGCTAGAGTGAAATACATTTGGTTGGGTCATAAAAATGTAAGACTGGTAAAATGTTTTTTGTAGAAGATATTCGTAAACTTAATTCTTCAGAACAGAAAATGTTATATTATTGTATAAATAAGCCTGGCATTATCGGAAAGAAGAGGCATATTTCTAGTCACAGAGCTAAATACTCAGATATTACTTTTAAGATTACAAACAGACTGTTTAGGAATTTTTTAAGAAAAATAATTCCGGCTGGTGTAGAAAATCAGGAATATTTTGAGTCGAATATTCTATTCTCTTAATATTTCAGACAAACAAAAATTGAATAAATAATATAAATTACTCCATTACTCCTCAGAAAAGAGGTAACCACAAACTTTTTTACTGATTATTCTAATTTTAGTGTAATTTCTCTTTTTCTAATATGCAGAAGTTTTAATAACAAAGGAAATACAAATATCTTGAGAAATTTGAAGTGTATTGTATTGTATTTATTCACTATAAGTATAATTAGAAAACATGTTTACAGAAAATAAAGCATGGCGGGAATAAAGTCACAGAGGGCTTGATCTATCCCGAGGAAGTACAAGTATCTAAGAAGGCGATGGTTGTAGGTGAATTATAAGTAAATAATAACAGAGTAAACGTTTTACATATTTCAGAAAAACACAATGCATTGTTATGTGCCAAAAGAAATGCTGTGTTGCATGGCTGTGAGACATTTATATGTTTAAAAATAAGTCAGAATTGTTTCATCAAGTAATCTTTTATTTTGGACTTAAACAGAGAAAGTGAGTCAATAGAAATGAGAGAAATCGGTAGCCTGTTCCATTCCCGGGGGACCATATTTTGAGTAGAGAGAACGGTTGAAAGAGTGGAACAGGGGTCTAAATATGTTAAGATTGCGTTCTGGTTGGATAATTGTATGTATCTAATAGTTTTCGAAACATGTTACGGCAGTTCAGGGATATTTTATAGGGGTGATATATATATTTATGAGCGATTAATAAAGTAGACTGACGGGTAGAAAATTTTACTAGTAAAATTTAAAAACTGAGATCTGAAAAAGAGGCTCGGTGTACTCGAGTCGATTAGATAGGGTTACTGAACGCACTGCGCGTTTTTGTAACAGACTCAAGTGTCTGAGATGACAGGGATGAGTGTTACCCCATAAAACACAAACATAGTTCAGAAAAAGGGAAATTAAGGAGTTATAAAGTAGTAATAGAGTTGGTTTGTTGCGAGATACTTTAGTGCATATGAAACTGATATGGGACGTCCAGGAAAGTTTGCTGTTAAACATGATACCCAAAAATTTAAATTCGGAAAGATAATCTATAACTGACCCTTGCATAAAAAGCCGAGGAATGTCCTTAGGAGAAGAGGATATCGGTCCGATGGCCATACATTTGGTTTTGTTCATGTTTAACGATAGCCTATTTGAAGTCATCCAGTCACGAATCTATTCGAGTTCAGCAGACATGGTAGTGACTGCTTCGTTTATATTTCTGGATGAGATACACACACTTGTGTCATCGGCGAAAAATACATATTTTAGTACAGTGGTGACATTAGTTATGTCGTTGATATAGCAAAGAAATAAGATGGGCCGTAGGATGGATCCCTGTGGGACTCCGCAGTCAGCTTGGGCAAAAGAGGAAACTATGTCTTCATATTAGACACGCTGAGTTCGGCCAGCTAAATAACTTGACAGCCATAGGAGTGGTTTGGCATGAAAGCCGTAATTTTTGAATGCTTAGTCAGGAGTTTCTTATGATTCACGGTATCAAATGCTTTAGACAAGTAACAAGTAAAAAAGTAAGAAGACTAGTTTCGCTGTTTTTTCTAGCAGATACAAAAAATCGTGTAAATAACATGCTGCATGCATGGCGGAATGATGGGCACGAAAACCATATTGATCACGCGAAAACCATATTGATCATGCGAAAACCATATTGATCGATAAGTTTCGTGTAGGCTGGGTTCTCCTGACTTATGAATGGGTGTGGTTTTAGCAATCTTTAATGAGTTTTGTGAGAAAAACAAAAGTTACTGGTAGACGTTCTTAGTTCCTTCTGACCAAGAGCATAATCACGATCAGCCGATACTTAGAAATCATAACTCACGTAGTCCAATATCCCTGCTGCATATTCTGCAGATGTAGGATGCACATCGCCGAGGTCTGGTCCCTTTGCATTGTTTCAGTCTGATTGTATATACTAAATGTACTGACAACACAGCATTTTTAGTAATCCTAGACCAGTGACGCCTAATAAATTGCACTTAACATCACTGCATATTTTTTCACTTCATTCTGCCTTTACCATGGTGCTAGGGGGCGTCTAATTTTGTACTATTTAAGCATTTACATAAAGAGTCAGAATAAAACCCTAACTGAAGTAAATTAACAGGATGTATTTCACCGGTTGCGCGTGATCATTTGCCAACTATATCTCACTGCTGTCGCTGCTCTGTTTTTTTTATTCTCAGTGCTTTGTCTTTTGTCTATTTAACATGGATGACTGACAGTCTGATCTGGCTTAGAAGTTCACAAGGAACAAAGCCCTTCATTCCTTATTTATCTCAAGTATATTTTCCACTTAAGCACACCATTAGTTAAGTAAATCCACCTTCAAATTTGAAGGGCAAATTCTTTAAATGACGTCTGCTGTGATCAACGACTTCTATGGACGAAGGGGAAAAACCAACGGCTATATAACGAGAGTATACAGAGAGAATGCCGATTAACAGTTGATCTCTTTGAATGTTATTAAAAGCTTGAACTAAAGTAAATATTCTACGGCGTTCGCTTCTAAAACCTTGCCTGTTTCATATTACAGTTTGTCGTGAACTTACAAGGCACATGGAGTATCTACATATATCATGTCGCCAGCAAAAAGTGTGAATTTATTACCAAAGATGTATACAGCTTTGGATTAAAGAATGTGTTTCAAAACGTACAGTCCATCCTTCCATCATGAGTGGAAAATTTTAGCGCATGACTTACACTCCTCAACTTCGGGTCGAGGCAAAACTGGTGCTCACTTCTTGATGATAAATGTTACCCAAAATAGAAAAATGCCATTAAGGGAACAAACACATCCTAAACATGGCCTTTAGCAAAGAGAAAACGTCTGTTACGTAACTCATAGTTGCAATCGCACACAATAGCGCCACTGTCTTATCTGTCTGATGTTGTCAAATACGACTTGAGATTCACTTTATTTTAATACTGCATGGTAAAGAAAAAAAAAGAAAAGAAACAACTCTGCTATATGCGTCACAGAAACAGCTGGTGTTTTTTGATGATAAAAAAAAAGACGTCTATCCTCGGTACATTCGTACTGAATAGCCAACTGATAATTCACTGAAATACCCAAATTTAAACGGACAGATAGTTATCGCATTGAAGGAGGACTGATAATTCGCTGCACTTTACTGATCTGTGTCCTTGTTCGTGGGGCCTTGGTGACATTAAGCAATCGACAACTCGTGTGGCCGTTTGCGCTAGCTAATCTCCCTTCAAGACATCTTGTCTTCCATCAATATGACTTAAAGTCCGTATACGTCAAACGTAGAAAAGTAAATCAATAACTTACTCCGGGCATAAAACTGCCAGATATCGTATGCATCAAATAATTTGTTTATTTGATTGGTGTTTTACGCGGTACTCAAAAATATTTCACTTATACGACGGCGACAGGCATTGTGGTGGGAGGAAACCAGCAGAGCACGGGGAAACCCACGATCATCCTCAGGCTGCTGGCAAACCTTCTCGCGTACGGCCCGGAGAGGAACCCAGCATGAGCTGGACATGAAAATAAATAAAATAAATACTGAAATGTGGAATGACAATTTGCTACAGCAAAGAAGAACTAACTGATAATTCGCTTCAGTGCGGTACTGCAAATTGACAACCTTTAGCAGTAATGAAAAGTGAACTGACACTTCATTGCCGTACTAAAAAGTATACTGACACTTGCCTCCAGGCCTAAACTATGATTTGTCAATTCGCTATATGAACTGGACGATGAACTTCGCTGCATGTGGTACTGAAGTATACTGATAACTGGCAGTTGATTATTTAGCTGTGAATTGACAGTGAACCGTGAGCTCTTTGATTTTATGCATCTTTAGGTCTGCCAGCAAATTTTAGGTCTCCCCTCACCCCCAGGCTCGTCCCGCAATAATGCTGGCCCGCCGCCGTATAAGTGAAAAAAAGTGTAACACATCAATCAAATAAACAAATATTTTAGGGGTCCAACTCTGAATTTGCTTACTGTTTTATTTCAGGGGCCTGTCTAGCTGTAAAACAGCTTCTGTTTGAGTAAAAGTGCCTGTCTGGCTGTAAAATAATTTGTTTGAGTAAAAGTGCCTGTCTGGCTGTAAAATAACTTCTGTTTGAGTAAAGGCGCCTGTCTGACTGTAAAATAACTTCTGTTTGAGTAATGGTGCCTGTATTTCATTTGCTCACTGTTTAGTGTTAGGCGACTCTCTGTGTGTTTGTCTCTAAACTTGCTTAGTATTAAGTATTTGATTGTAGGTGTCTGCCAGTTTCTCAGGTTACCATATTGCTACATCTCTCAGTTTCAGATTAACTGTTTGTTTTTTCTTCTCAGGTGTGTTTCTCATCCCGTACCTGTTCGCTGTACTGGTCATCGGCATACCTGTGGCCTTTCTGGAAGCCGGTCTCGGGCAGTTCATGTCTCGAGGCGCAGTTTCTGCATGGAAAATCTGTCCTCTCTTTCAAGGTATTCGTTTAATCGTTGTTGTTGTTTTCTCAATTATAATCATCCCTCTCTCTATAAAGGCTACGGTCTTTGTATCTATTCTATATGATCTGCATCATTTTGTTCATGCAGCTTTTTAGTTTAGCTGATGTAATGACAATGTCCAGAATAAGTATAATATATCTAGGTTGCTTCACTGCTCATAATGCTACACGGGACCGGTAGATCCAGGATCAATCCTTGATCGATTCACACCTAAGACTTTAAAAGAGGAAGTTGTAACTTCCTCGCTTGGCGTTCAGCATGAAGGGGATAGTGCAACGACTGGTTGACCCGTATCAGTATAATGGCTCGGGCGGGGCGGCTAACTTGCCTTCGGTAAGTCGTCTCAGTGAAGCAGCACTAAATAAAAGAGCAGTGGAAATCCGTCCTGCAACAAGGAGGTACATTACACGTACATGCACCCTAATGATTCCTTCGTCGTCATATGACTGAAAAATTGTTGAGTACGACGTTAAACCCCAAGCACTCACTCATAATGCTACAGGTCAAAAACTAATCTCACTTTACACCACAAGGCTGTTGCGTGAGAAGGGAGGTAATTCATTCGTGGCTTGTGGGTCCAACTACCCACACGTACAGTTCAAGCGTTCTCACAGGCTCAACATCCGCGTTTTACACCCCAACCACTAGCACGCTCCCCATTCGGCCACATACATCTAAGTACATTATTTGAGCGAACATTTTCAATGGATGAACTGTGGTGCAGTATTATTTGCATTTTCATGCGAAGCCAGGGAAATTTTATAATAAAAGTAACGGCTCATCTGTTTTATTTACAAGCATGTAACCTAGGAAAAAATTTCGGGGGTCAGGGGAATGTCTGCATCCTCCCCCCCAACTCAACCAACACCACTATCACCACCATCACCCCCTCCCACCCCCAACCCTCACCCCACCCACTCTAGATCCGCTAATGCTAACACTTGCAAACGAGAAAACAAAATTAAGGCAAACAAAACAAGACAGATTCAAAGGCATACAATGGCAAACCAAAGCTTTCTGTCAAGAGACAAACTTTTGAAAGAAAACGTGACAAATGTCCTCTCGATTTCGTGTTGCACGTTTCAGAGCGTTGTTGTTGTTTGTTCTTTCTGCCGTAGGTGTAGGCTGTGCCGTGACGCTACTAATCATCTACACTCAGTGTTACTACAACGTGGTTATGGCGTGGATCTTGTACTATCTCTTCTCCTCTTTCACCACGGTGTTACCGTGGTCTCACTGTGGGAACGAGTGGAACACGGTACACTGCCGGGAGCACCGCGGACAAAACCGGAGCGTGAATGTCACCAGCCTGCTCAACTCGTCTGCACCAGGACTTCTGGGATACGACGCCGTGGTCGCTTCGAACAGCTCCAACATCACTCACAAGGTCATGGACGCAGCAACGGAGTTCTGGGAGTAGGTATACGGCTATCAATCACTTCCTGTTACAGTGGAGTTACAGGAAAGGAAAAATGGGTTTTATATTCATTGTGTTTTTCAGCTGAGCGCGGCAGATTAATAGAAAGTAAAAACAAAAATATCTGTTGCTATAATTCGCTCTAATTGTGAGAGGAAGTGCTTTTACTGAGCAGACATATTGCGCAGATGTTTCCCTCATGCAGGCCGGTGAATGTTATTCTGTGGATAATACTAAGAGTATTTTTGAAGCCATGCTTTCAGTATTTTTCTGCTCTAAAAATGTATGTGGTTCTAATTTCAAGTAATTTTTTTGACCTGCTGACCATACTTTTTAATTATATATTTAATTAGTGATTTACGCTGTACTCAAGAATATTTCAGCTATAAGACGACGCAAGCAGTATGGTGGGAGGAAACCGGGCACAGCCCGGGGGAAACCCACGACCATCTGTAGGTTACTAGCAGACCTTCCCACGTATGGCCGGGGGAAAATCCAGCATAAACTGGTATTGAACTCACAGATCCCTTTGATGAGAGGCTCCAGATTAATCTGGTCACATGTCTTATACCCTTAGACCAAAGTTATTAAACAAGATCCTTGAGTGTGGCTAAATTATGGAAGCCGCCATGCGTGCTATCGCCCTGTCTACTGATTGTTGTTTGGACAAGAAAAACAGGCGAAAGGACGAAACATAAGTACGAGAAGTTGTGTTTTCTATTTGAAGGAAAACTCGAAAGGACCTGTTTAGTCCCTTCGCTTTTTTTCTCCATTCGCTTTTTTTTGTCGAAATACATATTCAGAAGAAAGGACGAAACAACGAATGCGGCTATCGGTTTTTACACTATAGACTATGCTTGTTCAATATTTCGTCTGGTTGTCAAAACTCACCAAATGTCACAAAGTCCGAATGTCAGTGTATGATAGTTTATGTTGAGATGTTGTTGTTGTAGACGGAAGGTACTCGGTGTGAGCGAAGGCATTGAGCATGCTGGCCGAATTAAATGGGAGCTTGCCCTCTGTCTGTTACTGGCCTGGGTGCTGGTCTACCTCTGCATCTGGAAAGGCATCAAGATCACCGGCAAGGTAACCATGACTATTCCAAACTCTATTCCAAATCCACAAAGCAACTTTTTCCCTGTAGTTTGATGATGAATAACCCTGGACAGGGAATTTGTTCCGCGCGAAGAACATGTTCTTGTCACCAACCGTGAAAAACCCTTAATCGCATTAAAAACACCACAGAGTTAAGCTAGGAGTCAAAACATCACAGGAGTAAGCAAGGAGTCAAAACACCACATGATTAAGCTAGGAATCAAACATCACAAAAGTAAGCCAAAAGTTTAACACCACAGGATTAAGCTAGGAGTCAAACATCACAGGATTAAGCTAGGAGTCAAACATCACAGGCTTAAGCTAGGAGTCAAACACCACAGGATTGAGCTAGGAGTCAAACACCAAAGGATTAATCTTAGGAATCGGTAACCACCAGTAGACACGGTAGACTGGTAATTCGCTGCAGTGTTGAAATATGGAAATATAACACCCTGTTGTGTTGAATTATGAACCAACAATTTGGCGTAGTATCGGAACACCTTCACCAAACTTCTTAAGTCAAATTTCTGGTATTTTTTCTATTTGTGAATGAGTTAGGCTATAGGTAACTGAGCCACAAGGCGATATAAAGGTACGAAAGTGAATTGTTTTCCCAATTTTCAGAATGTGGTCCTCGACTGGAAAAAAAGCTCTTACACGAAATACGAGGAACATATAGACAAGCATACAATTTGTGACCAATATCAGCTCTAAGTGAAAAGTGACTAACGTTCCCCTTTGACCAACTGTAATAATTCATAATAAATAAACATCTCTTGGACACATCATTGATTGTTATTAACATACCCTGTTGATCAAGAATCACATAGTCAGTTTGGCAAAATTTGGACTTCGATCAGAATAGATTCAACTGAAGTATACGACCCCGTTGATATGACTTGTTTCAGATCAGCTATTTCACAGTGACGACGCCTTACATCCTGTTGATGGCTCTTCTCATCAGGGGTGTTCTGTTAGATGGCGCGTTTGAAGGAATCCGCTTCTACCTTCTTCCGGATTGGTCCAAACTTGGCAAGGCTCAGGTAACGTGCTCAAGCCTATGTGACGATGACTACTTGATTCTTGTTTAATGCCATTTTTAAATATTTATTTGATTTATTTATTTATGGTCATTTTTAGAGAAGATGTAAAAATATTGCCACGGATATCGGAATTCTTTTGTAATTAGTAATATTCCGATAGATGCTGCAAAAATATTGCGTATCATTATTTTAATTATGGACCCTGTTTCATTTTGTTAGATTCTGTTTAGTTGTGGGATAAATCAGTTTATTCCTAAGGGTTTTTTTTTTATCGATGAACTGGCTTCAGTGAGTCTGTATCCAGCAGCATTCCTATCAGTTGCTTAAAGTGTGATATCAAAGTATGATACTTTCGGTGGCAAAATTACTAGTTAGTAATACGTAAAGCGAGGTGACTTGTAGCACCGTTGTTACATTGCTTTTTGCTCAATTACAACCTGCCAATGAAGGGAAAACGTTGCAAATAATAGTGGACACATCTTTATAACAAGACTTGTTATTCAGGATTGGATAAGGTACATATTCCCAATTTCTTCTAAAATATTATGGTTTATAATTTAGAAACTACATGTAAATAGGCTTGGGATATAGTATTTCACGTGAAATGTAAAACGGCTGACAATTTTTATTTAGGCTCCCTATTCGTTTGGAAATATCACTGTAGAACAATTGTGGTATAAATGACTGTGTGCTAGTTAAAATAGATTTTCGTGTACAGTAAAGCGTGACAGTATAACAAGACATGAAAAATAAATTAAGCTATTGATTTATAAATTGGATCGGTTTTCTTAACATTGTACTCAACAAATACGATGGCGGTCAGTTTTGTGGATAGAGGGAATTGGAATGCTCGTAGTAAACCGCCAAATACTTGAGAAAATCTTTGATTTAAAGCCGCAGCCGAACTCTTTTGACCTGGATTCGAACTTGCGACCTCATTGATAGAGGACAGGATGAAGAACAAAGCATCTGGCTTTACTTACATCAATTGCACACATGTGTTCATAGGTTTGGCTGGAGGCTGGAATCCAGGTGTTTTACTCGTACACTCTGGGGATGTCTGTTCATACGGCTCTGGGCAGCTGTAACACATTCCATCACAACTCCCTCAGGTAAGTGCCTATAACACCTGAATGCAGATGTCTGTACACATGGCTCTTCGCAGCTGTAACACATTCCAACACAACTCCCTCAGATAAGTGGTTATAACACCTGAATCCAGATGTTTGTCTACACCGTTCTGGGCAGCTGTCACACATTCCATCACAACTCCCTCGAGGAAGTATTTATAACACCTGAATCCAGATGTCTGTCCACACGGCCGCGAGGAGGTCCACGCCGACTTCACCTCAACCCTGTACCTTTGCAAGACCTTAAATTGGATGTCGTGTATCATGGGATATATGTCTTAATTGTAACTGAATTTATTAATCTTAATTATATTCACCCTGCTTGTGTTGGGATGGTAAACGTCATTCTTATGTTATACACGGAAATGGTCTCGATACAGATAAAATTGTAGTTACCTTTTTTCCCCCGGTATGTTAATTATTCTGTGATGTTTTTATTTGCAGACACCTGTTGATTTTTGTTGGGGTGAACACCTTCACGAGTTTCCTCTCCGGTTTTGTCATCTTCTCAGTGTTGGGATTCATGGCGACACAACAGTCTCTATCCATCAGCGAGGTGGCAGGCTCGGGTAGGTTTTCCTTTGCTCTCATACTTCTTCAGTTTTGAATTGTAACGGACGTTTTCCGCGATAAATAGCCTTCTTTGTAAACTGTAAAGCTGCACCTATTCCGGAAAAACGGACTCGATCAATTTCAGTTTTCACTGAAGATACTGGAAAGTCTTTCTAGAGAAGTATCTCTTTAATGGCCGTAGTTTTCGTTATAATTCAACACAAAAACCTATAATGTTTCATACTGGACGTCCTTCACCAATTCTTTCCAATAATCCAAAATGACACGCATTATCGCAAATGCCAAATTCTTCCCAATGCGAGGTTTCTGCAAATCCCTAATCTTCCCAATGCAACAATCTGGCAATTCCATTTTCTTCCAATGCAAGATTTCTACAAATCGCAAATCTTGCTGTAAGTCTTTCTGTAAATAACAATTCTTCCCACTCCAAAATCTTGCCCAATGCATGACTTTGATAAATCCTTATTCTTTCCAATGCAAGGTTTCTGCAAATCTTACAATTTCCATACGTAACATGAAAAACTTGATCGAGAATCGTTGACAGTAACCAGAGAGATCTTCTTATTACTCGTGCAAAAACAGTTTTGAATGTAAAACCACATATAGGTACCGGCGATGGAAAGATGTATTTCATATGCAAATATTTATCTGCTCATTGGCAGAAACCCTTTCATGTATATAGCGTTGAGGGATGGTTTCTTCAAAACACACTGACTGCAGTATCGAGACCCCGTTTTCCCCAATACGTGCAGCGTAACAATGTAACGCTGTCACAATGACCTTGTTAACCAACATTTCTTTTTTTCAAATATATGTCATACAGGTCCGGGCTTAGCCTTCGTCGCCTACCCCGAAGCTATGTCACAGATGCCGGTAGCGCCTCTGTGGTCCGTCCTCTTTTTCCTGACCCTAATATTTGTTGGTATTGACAGTCAGGTATTTTATAGTGCCCGCTATTTTGCGGATTAATCATTTTACACGACCACGTGACATTAGTCTGTGAAGGGACGATATTTCGTTCATATTGATGAACCCCCTCAATATGGGGATGTAATACATGTATAGAACAATGAAAATAAAAAAGAAAACGAAATAAAAAATAAAAAAGAGGGAGAATAAGTGTTTAATCGAGTGCACGTTTGAAATCGCATAACTTTTTTGTTTGGAGTGTGTCTTGACTCCAGCATTACACTTTAACGATTGATACACTGCTCTGTGCTGTTTGACGTATTGGACCGTTAGTCTACATTATCGTATAGGCGCATCCTGGCAATCCATACGTTTGACTGAAACTGCTCAATTATTGTGATCAGTGCTACCAATGTGGTCGATTCACATTTTCTTCATATACACCATGTCAGAGGGATAGATTAAAAATAGATGAGATAGATAGATTATATGTACTTGAACCTTGTCGTAAGTCAGCTTACTATGGCTGACGCACTAACTTGCGGTAAACAGTCTTGTACCAAGAACATAAGGAACTTGAGTATTGACCCACGAGCTAAATCTAACAGCTCATGTATAGGTGGAACTGGGCAGGAGCTTACAGTCAGTAGGACAGGAAAGGATACGAAAACAGATGGTGAAGACAAATTCTTAAAGAAAACGAACAATTTGGCACTTTCATACTTGGACAAAAATCCCCGCCAGTGCTCCAAAATATGCTTCAGCTGGTGTCATTCGTTTATTATACTGTCATGCATTCATGCTGTCGGTCTATGGTAGTATGACGACGTAGACTGAAATAAAAACAGCATTTATTTAACTGAATGCGGGCGATATTAAATGAATAAATAAGCGGAATCCCTCGCTTTTTGCCATTTTTACTTTGCTGAACTTTCTAGTTAAAGCTGAAAACAAATTGTATCCTGTCACTAGCATTTATGAACCAGCTATATTGTCCCTGGTCATAAAAAATAGTGTTTTGAAACGAATGTGGAACACACCTGGGAAGAATATATTGTATAAATTTAAAGTTAAATTGAAACGCTTTGGCTTTCAAATTAATGTTTCGATAAATGTCTGTTATAAGTGTGGTATTATTGGACATTTTAAGTGGGACTGCGTGGTTGGTGTGCATATACCTGTCTTATTGGGACTGTATTCATATGGGTATGGGTAAAAACACCACCAGTGTGAAGAAAATCAGAGTATACAGTCATGCTAAATGCGTAGTTCGTTTACCATGTAATTTTTCAAGTAAAACAATGATTTCTTTAAAAATTGAAAGGATTGTGAAAATATTGTAAGTATGTAGATCAGATTCCGTCATGTATAATAAACGTGCAAGTGAAATGCTTTAGCTTTCTGAAGAAATGTCCTTACGCCTCCTCACATTTGTAATCTCCTGTACTTTGACACGGACAGATTTGAAAGTCTCCAAACCCTTATTAATGCCATACCAAACACAGGATTTTGTACATAAATATGACATTTAAGTACAATTTCCGATGGAGAAATCATAAAAGTTCTTCCGCCTTTGACATAGCGGTCCATGGAAATATACGCTTTTGTTCTTTTCAGTAGGACGTTCAACTATTTCAATGCGTGTGTACTCATAGAACACTTATGTAGTATAGGATGCGTTTCTACTGAGACTTCTTTGTGTCGTCCGTCAGAGTTTCCCATTAACTCAGTGGCAAACTGCTCGCTCGTTTGGCGGATACCGCCACTTATTGTACCGCTTGTGATGTATCTTGAATGCAGATCTGTAGTTTAGCTATAATGCATGTATTTATGAAGTTCTCGGAGGATTTCTCTGTCACAATATAACTTTAGCCCATCCAGAGCACAAAAGTCTAGCTTGCCCAGTCTAGTCACGTTGATCTATAACAATTATACCCGGAAACAGAGCACAGAAATTTCCGCTCTCTATTTCCGCTCCGGGAAACAAAAAACGCCTTGTTGGAAAAAGAGCACAGAAATTTCTATTTTCTATATCCAAATCGACTTTTCATTTTTTTTCTATTTATCTGTACTATAGAAGAGGATTCTCCTTTATCTGAGATTCTATCATTCCCTTCGTTTCCCCTTTTGTACGAAAAGCGCACGTCTTAAACCTATTTCTGACGGGTGGTGTATTGTAAGTCTTTTATATTACGTCGAATTAATATTTTTCGAACACTGTGAAAACAGACTTTACATCGAATTTACATCGAATGCGCCCAAGGGACCCTGCGAAATATTTTTTTATACCACGCTGATACGAATTTTGTAACGTCTTGGCAAGTGATAAGTCCATTGCTCGTTTTGGTGAGATTGAGTAGTGCAGAGATTGGTGTATTCAGCTAATCCTTTGTCGGTTCTCTTTTTCGCAGATTCCCACGTCACCATTAAAATAAGAAATGTGAAGTATAACGTCATGCAAGTTTTGTGAAATATCTAAAAAGTAATGTAATTTTGTTCAAGAAATCCACAGTTTTCATGGAACTTTTTCTACGTGTAACACTTCTTCTTATTGAAATTATGCCAAAAGAAGTAAACGTAAACACAGAATAAGTAAAGAAATAAAAAAATGTTGACTTTCACGTACTAATGGAATCTTTCATGTGTTTCTTGTTGCAGTTTGCTCACTGTGAAGCCTTTATAATAGGCATCTCGGATGTTTTTCCGAGATTGCTAAGGGGATCACCAAATAAGGAGATTTTCTCCGGAGTCATGTGCTTTGCCTGGTATCTGGTTGGACTATCTATGGTAACAGAGGTAAAGAAATTTCTTCTATATTCCTTATATTCTTCTCTTAGGAGTTTTCTAGTTTTTTTGAATTGATAGTGACACACTCATCAGATTGTTTAGAACGTCAAGCCTTTTCATGATGGCATATGTGGTACCATTTGCCGCGCAATAGCGACTCGGCTCCTAGTTGACCATTGAGATTGCAGGCTGGAATCCAGATTCTGTTGGTTTTACTTTCGCAACTCGGGTCCCAGTTGACCAGTGAGATTGCGGACTGTCATCTAGATTCCGTTAGTTTTACTGTGGCAACTCGGGTCCCAGTTGAACACTTATCCAGATTCTGTTAGTTTTAACTCGGGTCCCAGTGATAAATTTGACGCTGAGCGACATAAATCCAATGAAATATGAGCTCCATTGACCTTCATGTAAAACCGCGTCAACCACCCGTTGGTCGCTCTGGGCCGCTTGTCGTCTTAAAGCCAGTTTAATTCTGGATGCAGAGGATACTACAAAATTACGTGCCCAAGTCTGGGATTGAACCACCTCCTTTGTATGTCCAAATATTCAGTCCAATGTCTTTAGCGCCTGATGCTCGTTCTACGAAGCAATCGCAGTGAAGAGATACGTCACCATGGTAAATGGGCTTTACGCAACGCTGCGAAAGTTTAGCAAAACGGGCCCCATGGATCACATTCCAAAAACTGCCTAAGTCATAATTCTCGTAACTTTCTTTGGTGAAAGACAGCCTAAAAGCACTTGAATATTGCGAAACACACAGTCTACGAGCATTACTGGGGAGTTGTAAAGAATAGGGGGCTATCTGTATTTGTCGTTGAACAGTTTCTCAGACCTTCATTGCGAAATATGGTTCTACAATGAACTGACGTCACTTTACGACGTGACAGCAGCGTGTTATTTACTACTCCTGCATTTTTGTTATTTGATCGAGTTACATGTGAACGGTTTATGGTGTTAATATTAATATGTGTTAATATAAGTTTATTTCAAACAAACACGAACGTTTTCCCAACATACTTTACTAGAGATAACATTCAGCGCTCGTCTCAAGAAGACATTGCTATTCTGGAGCAACATTTTTCGTGATGTCATGGGCTGCAAGACGGACAAACCGGCGCCATTATATGACATGGAGGGCGGGAGATGCCAGAAGTAGTCTAAAAAAATAAATAAACATATGAGTAAATAAATGTTTGGTTTAAGCACGTGCACTACAGATTCAAAATAACTCACACAACCTTATTGAAAATAATGATGGTTTCATGTTCCCTCTACATATACTTATCTTGAATTCAGGTCACTACATGTTAGGTTCTCAGGCATGACCAATGCCGCGGGAACCTCTTACCAAGGCAGCCTTCGTCTCCGGCCGCACATGGGAAGGTCTGCCAGCAGTCTGTGGAGGACCGTGGGTTTCCTCTCACGTATACTGACCGCCGTTGTATAAGTTCAATACTTTTGAGCAGAGCGTAAAGCACAAATCAAATCATTACATATCTCTTTATCACATCTTCCGGTTCTTTTTGTTTTAGGGAGGGGTCTATATCCAGCAGCTGTTTGAATGGTACTGTGGTGGTCGTATTTTAATGCTTGTCGTCTTTCTGGAGTGCTCTGTCATCGCCTGGATATATGGTAAGATTCTCCACACGGTATTATAATGCTTGTCGTCTTTCTGAAGTGCTCTGTTATTGCCTGGATATACGGTGAGATTCTCCACACGGTATTATCATGCTGGTCGTCTTTCTGGAATACTCTGCCATTGCCTGGATATACAATAAGATTCTAATTACGATATGATAATGCTGGTGGTATTTCCGGAATGCTCTGTCTGCCTGGATATATGGTAAGATTCTATATTTACGATATTATCATGCTGGTTGTCATCTGGAATGCTCTGTCATATATGTCTGGATATATGGTAAGATTCTCCATACGGTATAATCCTACAGGTTGTCTTCTGGAATGTTCTGTCCGATTGGATATACGATAATATTCTCCACACGGTATTATCATGCAAGTTGTCTGTCTTGAATGCTTTGTCATTGCCTGGATATACAGTAACTTTCTACATACGGTATTACCGTGCGGGTGGTCCTTCTGGAATTCTCTGGCATTGCCTGGATATACAGAAACATTCTTCATACGGTACTATCTTGCTGGTTGTCTCTATGGAATGATCTGTCATTGACTGGACATATTGTAAAATTGTCCACATAGCAATGTCATGCTGCTTGTGTTTTTGGAATGGTTGTCATTGCCTGGATAGACGGTAAAAATCTTTACATGATATTGTCATGTTGCTTGTGTTTTTAAAATGCTTTGCCATTGCCTAGATATATAGTAAAAATCTCCACACAGCAATGTCATTCTGTTTGTGTTTTTGGAATGTTTGTCATTGCCTGGATATACAGTATGATTCTTTACACAGTATACATGTCCAATATTGCAGAAACGTCAGTCAAACGCTCTGTAAGCATGACACTCCTGTGATAAAACATATGCATGCCCAATATTACAAGAAACGTCAGTCACACGCTCTGTTAGCAGTGGTAAAACATATACATTTCCAATGCTACAATAAATATCAGTAAAGAGCTCTGGAAGCATGACACTCGTGTGTTAAAACCAGTATTACTGTAAACGTCCGCCAAACGCGCTGGGAAAGTGACACTACCTTGGTAAAACATACATGTGCAATATTCCTGCAATACATCACAGAAGTGCAATGCTTACAGAGCGTTTGACTGAGGTTTCTTGTAATGTTAGACGCGTATATGTTTTACCACAGAAGTGCAATGGTTACAAAGCATGTGACTGACGATTCTTGTAAAATGGGGCATGTATATGTTTTACCACAGAAGCGTCACGTTTACAGAGCATGTGACTGACGTTTCTTGTAATATTGGACACGTATATGTTTACCACAGAAGCGTCACGCTTACAGAGCGTTTGACTGACCTTTTTGTAATATTGGATTCGTATGTGTTTTGGCACAGGAGTGTCACGCTTCCAGAGTGCTGTTTACTCTAATTCTTGACATGTATATGTTTTACCACAGAAGTACCATGCTTACAGAGCGTGTGACTGACGTTTCTTGTAATATTGGACACTTATATGTTTACCACAGAAGTGCCAAGCTTCAGAGTGTGTGACTGACGTTTCTTGTAATATGGGACGTGTATATGTTTTACCACAGAAGTGCCACGCTTACAGAGCATGTGACTGACGTTTCTTGTAATATTGGACGCGTGTATGTTTTACCACAGAAGCGCCACGCTTACAGAGCGTTTGACTGACCTTTTTTAATATTGGACACGTACATGTTTTGCCACAGGAGTATCGCGCTTCCAGAGTGTTGTTTACTCTAATCCTTGAAATGTATACGTTTTACCACAGAAGTACCATGCTTACAGAGCGTGTGAGTGACGTTTCTTGTAATATTGGACACTTATATGTTTTACCACAGAAGTGCCACGGTTACAGAGCGTTTGACTGACGTTTCTTGTAATATAAGACATGTATATGCTTTACCACAGAAGTGCCATGGTTACAGAGCGTTTGACTGACGTTTCTTGTAATATGGGACACGTATATGTTTTAGAGCGGGAGTGTCACGCTTCCAGAGTGTTGTTTACTCTAATCCTTGATATGCATATGTTTTACCACAGGAGTGTCGCGCTTCCAGGGTAACATGGAGTACATGCTGGGATACAGACTTGGGCCATTCCTGAAGTTTGCCTGGTTCTTCGCCACACCGACAGTGTCCTTTGTGAGTTTATTTTTGGGGCTATGTCCGCTATTCGAATGTAACCTTTCAATCTATAGATCAAAACGGATATTCGCATACCAGTCGTCAACTAGTTTTCATTTGTTTTACAGATCATGTTTACAGTTGACATCGTATTGTATCCGGAAATGACGTATAGGCGGAAGTCGGGTGTGTATCACTTCCCCGGGTTTGCCCGTGGAATCGGCTGGATCTTGTCCGCTGCCCCTCTCCTCTGTGTCCCCGGGATGATGATATGGAGGATGTGTACCGCTAAAGGATCACTAATTACGGTTAGTTTAAGTGTATGTATAGTTACGGTGACCAGGATATAATCAGCATGGGCACGAAATGATCGGAGCACCATTACCCGCAATGCCATGGTCAAAAGATATAGAGTGTCCGCCTCTAGTGTCAGTAGGAAATGAGAATCTGTAATAAGGGATTTGAAATTGGAAATCTTGGCACCGGTTCTACTTCATTTGTTGCTAACGGGTCGGTTTTCGCAGTCTTATGACATGCTCATTGACGTCTCCTTGCCTTCCACCAATATTGTGTGCTGCAGCCACACGTGGAAAAGCTCATCGTTCATTTCCTAAAAGTGTGTGGTTTAATCCGGTCAATCCTGATTCCTCTAATAATAAACCGACCGTCATCGTAAAGGTTAATCAACAAGCAAATAACAGTATACCGCCGAACGAGAAAACAAAATCCTGTAGACCATTAAACACAGTTCAGGAAAATAGTTAACTTTTTAGAATTTTTTTCAACGGAGTTAGATGGTTTTAAAACATCAGATTTTAGAGCGTGGTCCAAGGGTATCAGTGACATCAAATCCATACTGTTTTCCTTGAAATTGTGTGTTTCAAGGTCCATTCAGCCAATGCATCCATAGATCTACTTGTATATGCATTTAGAACGATCAAATGGAACGGTGTATGTGTGTTAAGACAGTGGTTCGAATATTGTCACCAAATGCATTTTTGGGGTATGGAATAATTCTATGAAAATAAATCAAGCTACTTTTGTGGATAGATTTTAATTGGCTTTCATCTGACATATTCTTCATGTTAGTCTTTTATTTGCCTTTAGAGCAGACATCTTTTTTTACAGAGGCTGAAATTCCTCATTAAACCAGAGTTTGACGACGTTCAGATGAGACGAGACAAGAAACAGGAGAGTTCTGAGAAGCTGTGCCCAGAGGAGATACCCATGACGGCCTGAAATGGTAGGGGGAGTGGGGGATGCGAAAAGTCAGCCACGTGACTATCTCACCACAAGCTTTGGGTGTACCTGATCTCTACGTTATATGGGAAGAGTCGCAAGCTTTGAGATTTACCTGGCATCTACCTTATTTCGGAAGAAACCTTACACCCCACAAGCTTTAGAGTTTACCTGATCTCTACCTTCGATGGGATTTAGGGATTTACATACTCTGCATTTTATATAGGTAGTGTGACAAGCTTTGGCATTTAGCTACACTCCACGTACTTATGTACTACATATTTTCCGCGTTCATTTCACATCTTTTCCACACAAAAAATGTGTGTTTTCATTCTTGCCAACACTTGAGCGTCCCGCTTGTGCTTACTGTGTAAGCGTCCCGCATGCTTAAGCATGCCACATTCTTTCTTCGCTTACGCAATCAAGTTTTCACAACCCTGGTAAGCTGTACGCCTTAAATCTACCTCAGATACCTCATCTGGTGTAGTGTTGAGCAACTGTGAGTTCAAAACTACAAATATGACATAATTAAGATCTGTTGTTGCATTTAAAACTTATGTCATATATGTAATGCGAATTGTTGAAACCAAAAGCGCACACAGAAAAGCGCAATTCATGCGTATAATTTTGTGTAGCCTTTCAGTTTAAAACACAATGAAATGAGAATATTAGGTGTAGGTGTCCTGGATCGTTGAGTCCCCCAGCATTCTGTGATGATATCACCTGGTCTGGTCATGAACTGGTTATGAGGTGTTGTAGTTGTGACAGACCAACAACATGGGAGTTGGGAAGTGCGTTGTTGATATTACATTTAACATTTCAAAGCGGACCGCTTGATTCAGATACCAGATGTGATATTCTATGAAGATTAAATTAAAGGTAGCTTCTAAGCTGCGCTACTGCGTTTATAATCATTCATAATGAAAAAATGCGTCTCCGCAGTAAATGTATCTATTTATTTGACTTTTATTTGTCTTTTTCTGCCGTTAGCTTAAAACGTGCTCAAAGGATCAGATTAATTACAGATTTTAATTGCTGTAAGGTTTTGATCTTCAGCATTGCATTTGTTTACTCAACCTTGACCATAAATGATGATGTCACTGATGAATGATGACGTCACTCTGATGATCACAGTCAGTTGTTTTCGGCGTCGAGTCAAAGTGAATGCTTTTGACATTTAAAATTTTGCCATTTTCTGTTATATTAGTCTTTGATAGGATTTGCAATATTTTACTGTCGCAATAGGCTCTGGATTTGTTATTTTACACTCTGGATGTATTTTCTAATGTGGAATAAATACAGATCAAATTCAGAAGTGGAAAAGAGAAATCTTTTGCCTTTTTTGTTTTTAAATAATGCGATGTGAAAAATGATGGAGTTCTAATTTGCTTCACTTGCACAGATATGCTTTTGGTCAGTCCAGTTTGGATTCTGAGTCTCCAAGAGTTTCTGATGGATACAAAAGATAATGAGATTTTCACATGACACATGAGATGGTTGTTCATGCATCTGTAATATATTATTATTTATTTTTTTATTTGAATGTTGTTATCGCCGTATACTCAAGATTTTCCATTGGTAGAAGAAACTGCAGTGCTCCTGGGTCGTAAACCATCGGCTTTTACAGAAAGACAAATGGTCTTCAGTAAACGTTAAACTGTGCACAATGGTTATACGATTGATGTCAGCAGTTTAGTGTCCCACACTCAAAGAAATATTCCCTTAAAATTGATAGAATGTAAGGGAATATCTCACACAATTCGGTCGCTGTGAGTTCAAGTCCAGCCCATGATGGCTTTCTCTCCGGCCATACGTGTTAATGTCATGCAGCAACCTGCGGATGGTCGTGGGTTTCCCCCCGGGCTCTGCCCGGTTTCCACCCACCATAATGCTGGCTGCCATCGTATAAGTGAAATATTCTTGAGTACGGCGTAAAACACCAATCAAATAAATAAATCAAATATATTATAACAATAACAGAATAGGTCTACATTCTAGCATCACTCTCACAAGAGATTTTCTGTTGTGCTCTGTTGAGCTTAACAGATTATTCCTTTGAGTGTAAATACAGTGAGAGTGGGGGAATATTCAGTTCGGAACAATAACAGCATGGCTGTACGTGGGAAGGTTTGACAGCACCCTGCATACGGTCAGGGGTTTTTCGGTGTCTTCTCACCATAATGCTGGACGCTGTAGTATAACTGAAATATTCTTGAGTAAGGTGTAAAACACCAATTAAATAAATAAACAAAATAACAGCATGGTTAATTAATTGACAGACACGGAATCCGCGCGTCCGCTTATACTGGTATTCACTTAGACTCTCATGATGCAAATAGCAAACAGGAGACATATGTGGAAATAGCGATAAGAACCGGGGCTCGGCTCTATTGCGCTGTGCGCTCCTCATGAAGTTTGGAGAGAATACGGACGTTACAGAATATGTGCTATATAACTCCGCATGACTGACTCACAGCTGCATGGGTTTGTATTCCCGCGGAACGAGTGCAGTATCGACCCTGAGTAAGTATAGGCAGAACCAGTATATATGCTGTTTTTTACCGTACCATGTGTTTCAATACAGGGCCGCTGTAAAGAAAAAAATATTTATTTATTTATTTATTTGATTGGTGTTTTAAGCCGTGCTCAAGAATATTAAAAAAAAATCATCATTATACAATCGTTAGGAAAGTTAGATGAAGGATGAAGATAATAGAGTTGCATATGAAGCCGAATTATCTACTGTGTATTCACAACTAGCACACGACTGTTGACTGAAGTCAACGACCCGCTTCCGTAAGCGCACGTTTTAATTCTCTTCAGTGTGTCGTGCGTAATATTTATAAAAACAGGGACTGTAATTGTAAATTGTAAATTTTATCCAGGACATTTTCAGCTAGCCAGACAGTCTTAGGTTATCTTTGTACCCAGGATTTCAACAACCAGACAGTCTTAGGTTATCGTCCTACCCAGGACATCAGCAGCCTGACAGTCTTAGGTTACCGTCGAACCCAGGACTTCAATAACCATATAGTCTTAGGTTATCATCGTACTTTGGACACCAAAAACCAGACAGTCTTAGGTTATCATCATACCCAGGACATCAGCAGCCTGACAGTCTTAGGTTATCGTCGTACCCAGGACTTCAATAACCATATAGTCTTAGGTTATCATCGTACTCAGGACATCAACAACCAGGACAGTTTTAGGTTATCGTCGTACCTCGGACTTTAATAACCAGACAGTCTTAGCTTATCATCGTACTCAAGACTTAAGTTAATACTAGATATTAGCTGTTCAAGCCAACGGAACACAGAGAACGGATGCAGACAACTGATATAGGGCAAAATATTAACTGTTCGAAGTAGGGTGAACACATGTAATAGGTGCAGACAAATGATATGTGCATAGACAAAGGCTGTAGGGTCATCATAACATATAAGTGTTCGATTCATCTGTACACGCAATAAGTGCATAGACAAAAAAACGTGGATGCAAAGCAATGTCGACATAAGGCAATACCTTATAAGGGTGATAAAGGAGGTACATTGTTGCTCACTAAACACCCAGATTTCATGTTCTAAAACAGAATGAAAATAACGGTGTATTTGTAGAAGACCAGTAGCATACAGGGACTCAGTGGAAACAAATCTCGCTCGATAAACAAATACTGTGTCATGCTGGCTACGTATAGCTTGTTGTATTCTAAGCCATTTGTGAAATACATGATGAGGAGTGTGTGGGCTGTATCTAGTTGGATGATGAGGGCCTGCGGCAAGGAATGAGCTGATCAGGTCTGGGTGCTTTACCGCGTGAAGTCAATCCACCCAAAACTGTTGTATTACCGTGTGTACAGATGTTAATCTAATGCCGCCTTATTTGACGTAGTGTACCGGGGGCATTTTTGTTTTTGTTCATATGTTACATAATGATACATATAAATCAAATGTCTGGGGTCTGTCTAAAAGCCCCACAGTGATGTGGTGAATATATCTTATATATATCATTTTTATATGTGTAGGTACACGTAAACATGTATTTGCCCATATCTAGCATATGTGTTAACTATTGATTTCAATGTCTGATTGCTGCTTACCGCCATAGCCAAGCACATTTCATTTATACGACAAAAGTACAATATTTTTGAGTATTACGTTATACACCAATTAAATAAATAAATAAATCAATCATTTTTACGACAGCGGCCGCTTTTTAAGGTCAACAACACTGGAGTTTCCGCAGTAAACCGGCTACCTTAGGCAAGTTACCGGCCAACTTTCCCACGTGTGACATGTTGGCGAAAAGCAAGCTTTCATAAATCGCTTATTACCACAAATTCCCCGTGAACAAATGATTATGAGGAATCTCAGAAATTCCATGTCCAAGAATAGGATTGAGCCCACGTCTCGTCTGTGCGACCTAAGGATTTACCTACGCACAACCACACACCGCTCTCTGTGATTATAGTTGAAAGAAAATCACCCAGATCATTTATATTGGATATAACCGGATACACCGATGCAACTGTAATGGGGCAATGGGGCAATGGGGCAATGCATGGATTTAAAACACCTGTGTAATATATAAGCGTCAAGTCCGACATTTCTATACCATTCGTAGTCCGTAAAGGGCGTTTCAAGTCGATAATCGTAAGATCCATTTCCACAACAACGTTTAACACTAACTCCTGAAGACAAAGGTATGTAAGAAATTATACAAATAAGAAATAAAGCCGGTAACACACAAGAGAGAAGCGGTCATCAGTTTTCAATGATGCTGGGCAGACAATCAATATTCCAGGCATGAATTCCATATCAAAGTTCAAATTCGTAGTCCGTGAATGAGTTCCAGGTCAAATAACAGCTAAACAAGTATCTCATTCGCGCTTTAATTGCAACTGTTCATAAAGGCATCATGCTGATGTAATTAGCACGGCTACCTTTACGGCCCCAAGCCCAAGTTAAGCGGTATTAGATACAGTTTGAAAATGACGAGCGTTACAGACGCTAACCGATCAAATTATGATTCAAAAGTAACGGACGATTGCGTGTTTCCCGTTAATATGTAAAGATCTCATGCTACAAGAGGCGCCATCTATGATGTTACACATGACATACAAGATAGACGGTTACACTGGACTACCAGCGCCATCTATGTTGTTAAATACCATGTACGTGATAGATATGTACATAGGGATAACAGCGCCGTCTATGTGGTTGATCACAATGCAGATCGCCAGAGATTCTGAACGCTCTGTCCATACCTGCCAACGAGAGTGTTATATTCATTGTAACATTTGAGAAACTTAGAATGAAGGCGTTTGATGGAGTATCCTTGACACATTAGTTTTCGAACTAGCAA
The DNA here is from genome assembly GCF_032854445.1 of Liolophura sinensis. Taxonomy (NCBI): domain Eukaryota; kingdom Metazoa; phylum Mollusca; class Polyplacophora; order Chitonida; family Chitonidae; genus Liolophura; species Liolophura sinensis. The sequence continues at coordinate 17,389,829 of NC_088306.1, forward strand.
CTTGTGACGCAGATTAAAGTCATCACAATTAACGCAAGATCTGACAAATGCTACAAGGCGAGATATGTATACGCCATATGCAGGACCCTTTGGTATATTGCTATCTAAATAAGGATAATTTACAATATCAGAATTGAAATTATCCCTTTTGTCGTAAAGGCGGCGTGAAAGGAGACCTTGTCCGTCTTTGTACAGCTATAGATCCAAATAAGATGTACCATCAGGACTATCTGTTGTCTCCTTTAAATCCAATGAAGGCGGATGGATTTCCTTCACCGCTTCAGCACTATGGGGATTATTTAACGCCAGTAGATCATCAATATACCGCTTGGTAAATGAAAAGGATCGAGCTTTAAAGATATTACTTTTAAGTAATTTCTGCCAATAGTCGTATTCATATGAAAACAGGCATAGGTCTGCCAAAAGAGGCGCACAATTGGTACCCATTGGAATACCTATGCACTGTTGGTAAAAGGTATCTCCGAATTTCACATATATGTTATTAATGAGAAATTCAAGTAATTCAATAAATAATGTAACATCCCATGAGTGGTAACCTTTATAAATAGTAGAACTAAAGAAAGCCTTATTGCTTTTGACGTTAATGTAACGGTGGCCAGTTTTAGTAAATACCGAGACAATCAACGACGATATTCTTTCAATAAGATATTTGTGAGGAATCGTAGTATAGAGAGTAGAGAAATCCCATGTGGATACGTCTTTGTACAGTATATGCATATGAGCATGGAGTTCTTCTGTAAGACGTTTGGAGTTGTTAAGAATCCACATGCAGTTGACACCTGAATTTTTTGTTATGGCACAACAATACTTATTCCAAAATGACTTTACTTCTTGTAACGCTGTCGTAAGTAGGGTTGACAAGAGTTTGGTGGTAGAGCTTCGTGAACCTGCAATAAATCGAGCCTTGTATGGGGATTTATCCATTTTAGGAATCCAGTAAAGTTGTGGTATTTCTGTGTGACGAGTAGGTATATTTATGCGCCTTTCTTTAAGAAAGGTTTTGTGTTTGTTAAATAGTTCCTCCAGAGTACATGTAGTAGCAGAATACGTGGATGTCGTTGTAGATGCACATAGCTCTTGAACAAGAATTTGATAATAATAATTCTTGCAAATAAAGATGACATTATTAGGCGCCTTGTCTGCTACAGTGATGACAAATTTACTATGAAGGTCAGCGAGTGTTTCTTGCACAGTGGGATCCTTCAGAACCTGTTTAACTTTAGGTAGAGCATCAATGTCTAGACGGTGTATAGTTAAACTAACTTTCTTTTTGACAATCTCAAGCCAATCGTTAAGTACCGAAGAATCCACTTTCTCCCGTATTGACCAGTTTTTAACATACTCCTCAAGTGCCGAGATGATATTTTTTTTGTTTGATCGAATGTTGACATTACTCTTTTCTCTATACTTAGGACCCCTCACAAAGAGATTCCTTAGATCATGATTCTTAATAATATTAAGGTCACCAGTCAGGACATGTTTACATTTGTCGTAGGTAAAAACTGAGGATTCACAATCACAGTTATAGCCGCCAGAAGTATACGTCGCCAAATCGAACTCCTTGATGGCCTGGGAATAATTGAAAATTTTTGGAAGCGATAGGCTTTGTATACTCATAGGATATGCAAGGTGGCTCTTGGATATTAAAATAATTAGGCACAGCACTATGAACATCAGGTTCATTAAAGATGCGTGGTGGGTTAATTAAATCAAGGCGACTGTCTAAATACTTTATCTTCAGAAAGAGTCGATCGTGTTGAGTTTCAATTGTAGTTACAGGGCGATACAATCGAAAATACGACATGTCTTGACACAAACGTACAAGGTGAGGTGGAACATTTAAATTGTGTGTGCTATTGGATACGTCTTGAACGACCTGTTTTAGCAAGTTCAATGGCAGTGCATATAATACTGTGCGTAGAGCATGCATGCTATTGGTGTCATACGACAATCCTACTAAATAGCTAACTGTAACGTGTTTGTAAATCATGTTTCTGTTGAACTTCCTCCTACCATGACTGCGAGGTCTACGTTTATGGTATTTGAATAAATTTGTTATGATGGAGTCATATGGTTGGCTAGATGTTACATTGCCGATTCCCGTAACGTTATCATTCAACCCATATGGGAAGACTGAACCAATCTCTAGCATCCAGAAAAGCTCACGGTCACGGATTTTACGTTCAAATTCGACATCAGTCTCATTTGTTGATGGATAAACCGATTCTATTTTCTGAATACTGAAATGGCCCCAGTCATGGTCGGAGGCAGAGAAATGCTTGTCTATTAGCAATTGTTTCTTGCGCACGGACTTACGATGCCCGTTCACCTGTAAATGTAGTTTCTGGGTGGTCTTCCCAACATACTGCTGACCACACTTCTTGCATGTTACCAAGTAAATACAATTGGACGCAATACAACTTTACTTAACGTAGGCATTAAAAAGAATAACATTTACCAGTCAGTGAGGAAATAAAAGTGGCGGATGTATCAAATGATGGACATGTAAGACAATTGGTATGTCCACATTTGGAAATAGTTAATCGTTGTGTTAAGCGTTGTGGGAAGATGCTAGGGAAATATGGTAAAGAAGGGTAATGAAAAAGAATGTTGCATGATTAATGCTACTGGCTCCAATGCCGCTGGCTTTCCAGCCTGCTTTTGACTGAAATGCCAGTGGCTTCACAACCTGCTTTTGACTGCAATTCCAGTGGCTTCACAACCTGCTTTTGACTGTGATGCCACTGGCTTCACAACCTGCTCTTGACTGTAATGCCAGTGGCTTCACAATCTGCTCTTGACTGTAACGCCAGTGGCTTCACAATCTGCTCTTGACTAATGCCACTGGCTTCACAATCTGCTCTTGACTGTAATACCAGTGGCTTCACAACCTGCTTTTGACTGTAAAGCCACTGGCTTCACAATCTGCTCTTGACTAATGCCAGTGGCTTCACAATCTGCTCTTGACTAATGCCACTGGCTTCACAATCTGCTCTTGACGGTAATGCCACTGGCTTCACAATCTGCTCTTGACTAATGCCACTGGTTTCACAATCTGCTCTTGACTGTAATGCCACTGGCTTCACAACCTGCTTTTGACTGTAATTCCACTGGTTTTGCAACTGGAGCTTTATATTGACTCCAATGCCAAGTGCTGATTGCGACAATCATCACGAAGTGCATTATAAACAATACCCACTCAGCATCACTTCAGCTTATCGTTCTGCAGAGCAGTTCTGTTCAAAAACACTTCCTCGTGATGGCTGACGGTTGTGTAAAGTGAACGAGTAAAGAGGGCTATGCGCAGCGCCGAGGTGTTGAACCTTCATTGGGCAAAACGTACAGCGCGACACATACCACCTTTTACAAGTCTACGCCAGTGCGTAAATGCAAACGGACTGTACAAATCTCTAATTGAGGTGCTATAATGTCTGATAGCGTATACATGAAGCTATATTTTGTACATTCATGCATGTGCTCTGCTAACCAGATCAAAGAATTCATTTGTTTGTTTGTTTTTGTGTTTACTTGGAGATTTAATATCAAGAGCATTAAAGTACACTCTTTGCATATACTCAAAAAGACCAGCACAGACGTGGTAAGAAGAAAAGCCTCCCTTCTGCCAACTGAACCATACTCATTATGGACTGTGTATCGTGAAACCACATAGGGGAAGAGGTCAACGTTATGGTTACCTTCGGGATATGGATTTTTTTTTTTGATTGGTGTTTTACACCGTACTCAAGAATATTTCACTTATACGACGGCGGCCAGAATTATGGTGGGTGGAAACCAAGCACCACCCGGGGGAAACCCACGACCATCCGCAGGTTGCTGGCAGACCTTCCCACTTACGGACGGAGAGGAAGCCAGCATGAGCTGGACTTGAAATCACAGCGACCGCATTGGTGAGAGGCTCCTGGGTCATTACGCTGCGCTAGCGCGCTAACCGACTGAGCCATGGAGGCCCCTGGGATATAGAAGCTGTCAGTTATGCATAATGTATGCTCATACTAGTTATGCTCGTCACACTCTGGTTTGCAAAGCCAGGCCCGCCCGAGTGGAATATATGTACTTGTTGATTTACTACTTTTCTTTATTTGTACATTGTACTGATTTAGACGAATATTAGAGTTGAAAATTAACACACATGATTGTGGTCAGGGTTATATGAAGGCCTCGAGGAATCAATGTTCTGCACCTTGGAACAAATAGCAAAGCTGATGATGAATCCATTGTTCATGTAAAAAAGGCCTTACGGCCAAGTCTGCGTCGAACTCAACCAGACTATCTGATAGCGACATTCGGCCTGAGGGAGAAGTCATGTCACATGGGCTCCGCACGCGAGGGTCAAGAATGGAAAATTTTAAAATGTCACAATCAAACCGACTGCCTTGTTCACCCCAATATTTCTCCTGAAATGTCAACAGAGAGGAAATAAAACTCGGCTAGACAAAGGCAGGTTTGTAACAGTGATCTACTTGCCGTTCTTTCTACATACAGAACCCGGTAAACTAGTCTGAGCAAGCTATTCCCCGAGGCGTCGTGAGATATTTTTTTAAACCGTTAGGGCAAAATTGTCAATAGCTGACCAGTTTAACTTTGGATAAATTTTATTCTGTTGATAGAGAAGAACGGAGCTCTACAGGACTGATTCTACAGGTGACCGACCCTAGGAATGGAAGCACACAAAGAAGAACCGAGTAAAGTCAGGCCAGAATGGGGGAAGAAAATCGACTTTCTCTTCGTGACGGTGGGACTGGGCAATGTCTGGAGGTTTCCCTACATATCTACCGTAATGGAGGAGGTAAGAAGTGTTATTTATTTATTTGTTATTTATCTACATATCTATTGTCGAGATTATTTAATCTAGATGATTAGGTTTGTCAGGTACCTTCGCCTACAGATACATGACACACTGTTGGGCTCAATGCCAAAACCAGACCAGCGATTGCTGGATTTGAACAGTCGACTTTTTTTCTCAAGGGATTTTTGTTTGTTTAAAGAACTCATTATACCACTGGTACTCGACCAGCGAGGGTATAACTGTTGGAATACACATGCACGTAAAGTTAGCTTAGGGTAAATTATGATTGCCACTGGTTACTCATTTCTGTGCCGCTTCGGTGGCCTAATGGTTAGAGCGTCCACCTTGAAGTCGGGAGGCCCGGGATCAAACCCAGGTCAGGTCATACCAAATACCAAAAATGGCTCAGCACTGAGACTTTAGAACAAGAAAACATGGCTGGTTGTCTGTATAATGTGACTGGGCAGCATGGACTCGCCCTGCCTCAAGAAGACACAGTATATGTACATACACCTGATGACCGCTCGGCGTTATATGAGTTATTTTGACGTATTTCCAAATCTAAATGGTATATTAATTCTACGTAATTAGGCATTGTAGTTAGAAATATTAGTAGTATAGAGAATGAGGGTTCTGGACCACTTTTTTAGGGAAGCTCCGAGCCCCACAGGGCCTCCCAGAACTAGTTCATCACCATTTCAGGAACACACCTTAGGGCCCTGCCCATCCCCCTGTAGGGTCCCCAACCCAAAGTCGCTCTCCATTGGCACCCTCTGCTATACTCCACTGTACTATTAGCGGGGGTTCAGGACCACTTTTTTGTGACAAGCCCCCCGAGCCCCACAGGACCTCCCAGCACCAGTTCAGGAACACTCCTTAGGGCCCCTGGAGGGCCCCCAACCCTCTCCATTGGCACTCCCCAGTCTCAGCCGAACACGATGTTCATATAAAAAGTGGCTGAAAGCAGTGATAGTTACAGTTACTCAGTAACAAACAGTGTACGGAGGCGGGCTGTGTGGGACTCTTTTAGGCCTCACAAAGCAGATTATGATGCAGCCAACTTCTTCATAAAACTAGCCCTGACCTCGTCCTGGCCTCTCTGAATAAGCGAGTTTTTTGTCTCCTCATCCAAAACTGGAGGTTTGACTGCAGAGTGGGCCTTTCTTGCACTAGCCCGGATCTCTGCCTTCATCTGGTTGTACTTGTCGACCTCATCAACAGTCAGGCGGAATTTTTCATCAGATATTCGGCCATCCATTAATGCACTGGAGACATGATCTGTGATGGTGTCCAGCTTACTCTCTGCCAGGACTCTTACCTCGTCATGCTTTTTGGCTTTGACCGCAAGGCGGCGGCCGATAAACTTGCCTATCACTCCAAGAACGCCACATGGGCCGCAATTTCAAGGCTCACGACAACTGGGGCCGCAATAATCGTAGACACAAGGCCCACACCACCTATGCCCATCCCCATGCCGGCTGTGAGCAATGCTGTGTCAACCCCATCGAAAGCATTGATCCCACGATGGTATTTTTTGTACAGTTAACCTCGTTTATCTCTCTCGCCTTCAAGGCGTTTCTTCAGTTGCGAGATTTCCTGAAGCCGGTGGGATTGTGCGGTCGACGACACGTCTGCGGGATGAGGCAGATCTGGATAAAGTGTTGGCGTATCACTTTATGTGTGTACGTACGTTCCATCAGCTGGTGGAGCAGTTGCTTGCTTCATGATGTTACACCTTAGGGTGTAAGTAACTGTGGCAAAGCTACAGGTCGAGTTCAATTAAAACGGCGACAACCGCAGTGAGGACGTCAGCGTTGGTCGTGGCTGACCTGAAGTTTACTCGGTCGCCTTGGGCTAGCTCTAGTGGGGTTCCAAATGTATTAGTACCAGAGTATTGGTCTGAGGTTACCCCATACGATGTATATGTTATCCGGTTAACCACAATATTGACCGTTGCTATGGTGCCCTGGGGAGCGGTAGTTCTTGTCGCAGTTAGTCCCATTTGGAGAGCCCTGCCTGCCGCCATCATGGTGTAGCCGTGCATTGGCAGATTGGCACGAGCACCGAACGACCATTCATATCGGCCCGTTCCTAGAGTGCCTTTTCGTTCAGCCGACACGGTTATGAGTGGCTTTCGGCTATCGACATACCTTTTTGTGGCTGCATCGTGTTCATCAACTGGGTCACGAACCCCACTTATTCTTTGGCTCCCCATGCGCAGGCGACCGGTCGTCGGAGTATAACCGTCCAACCTGACTGCTGTGTTAAAGGACATCAAGCGTAATACCTACAACCTGTTCCCACGAGGCAGCCTCATCACGACAATACAGTGGTCGGTTAGAAGTGTTGACGGGGCCCCATCAGCAATATTTTCAGTGGTGTTAGTCTCCTCCAAGTGAGCCCTTAGCACTTCCCTCGTCGCAAAGTTGATGGAGGCGGCCTCCCGTATACACACCGGCTTCGAGCCACATCCCGCCAAGCCCGTCATCTAAGCCGAGAAGAGAGAGCAACCCGTCTGTCAGAAGGACTTCCCACCCATCGGCGACTGTTAGGGTGATCAAACCGTTTACTTTACTCACCGACAGCGCGAGTATAGCGGAAGGGCCCCCCTCAAAGAGGTTTTCTAGTTGTGTGAGGCCATACAGGCCGGGCGGGATGTTTATGGTGTTGGTAGTCCCCACGCTACTGCTTCTGCTTAATAACGTTTCCTCGGACCCAATGTTGTGATTGAGCGAAGGCCAACGCGCAGGCGCCCATCACGATTGTCGATTAATTGCTGAAGTGGGGTATACCGCCCCCCCCTCTGCTTTGAACGTTTGACAGCGTATGATACACAGTATCAGTATGAATTCGGATCCATTCCGGTTGAATAGTGAGGCGAAGTACCAGCCTGGGGTGCAAGCCACCGTTGCGCAGCAACAAAAAAGTGTGCCAACGCCAAAGCCCATGTTCAGGTAAAGGTTGCGCAAGGGAAATGGTTCGACGCGCACTACCCCGACGTGTTCGCGAAATATCGTCTGCACCTGGTGTCTTCAGACTCCTTGGTCCAGGCATGGGGCCGGAACCCCATTCAGTTCTGGCAAAACCAGCTCACCTTCGCCATCTGGTGTGCCTCCACTGGCTGTGGGGTTTCGTTGGAAGACCATTTTACCGCCGAAGACCCCCTCTTGCAGTCTGTATATCGCTTCCACGTCTACTACCAGACAAGGCGGATACTGGGGGAGTTACAGAACCCCACTGCCCTAGGACCAGGCATGATATGCGACGAACAATCCATATGACCGACGGGGTTACGAGAGAATTTGTGATGAATTTAGCGTTTCCTTGCACTCCAATTGGAGGGTCAATGGCCCAAACAAAAGGGTTGGACGAGTCTACTACTACTGGACTAACATAGGCTATCACCCTGTTGGTGAGGGCGAGTACGACTCGAGCAGGATGTCGTTCACAACCCGAACAACCAATAGCTTTCTTTACGTGGACTTCATCAAACAGGACACCCATAATGCAGACACGGCATGGAGAACATTCGTCCTTGACAAGTCAGACGGCTTTACCCACTCCGGGATTGAGAGACTGAATGACAGCATCAGGACGTAGGTTGTCGTAGGCATCAGTGCCCCACGACATGTAGTGTCAGTCAGCGCCGATTGTCCATCCGCCGGCGTCGGATATGACGAAGTCATACACAAACCATGAGGACGAAGAAACAGCTTTCGTCGATGGCGGCATTGCCGTGGGGCTACTTGCGCTCTGGATTCTTAGGTAGCTGACTAGCCGTTGCTACCAACCACTTCCGGGCAGCCACAAATAGCACTCCACCAGCTGCCAGCACCATGGCCCACAAATTTCCAGCCAACCAGGATGCCGCCTTCCTCAAGGTGCCAAGAAACCAGGAGGCGATGCTCCCAATGATCCCGGGCAGAGCTTTAGGATGCTATACATCTACAAGTCCCACGTATTCGGCGATGGGACGCCCAGCACCCTCGTCCTTCATCTTGCCGAGGACCTTTTTGTTTGCCATGCTGTTGTCCTTCGGGTAGTCGGATGTATCATAGAGGTCTGCTTGCCTGGCCATGTCCTTGTGCACATCCTCTTCCTGGATCTCTACGAGCAGGCTGTCTATATCGGTGTAGAAGAGCTGGCAACGGTCCCCATACTCCTTCTGGAGCTAATTAAAAGTCATACATCAGGCGCTTGGAGAGATCCAGGCTGCTCATCCCCACATACACCTGACGGTTGAGCACTGGGCGGCTCTTGTGGGCCTTGATTACTGCCAGGCCGTCATCGAATATGTCTGCTCTCTCGAAGGATGGGCTGGCAATGAGGCGTCGGATCTTCTCCTCCTCATGTACTCCGACGAGTTCGACATTGACCCTCTTTCGCAGGTTCTCAATCGTCTTGCCAAAGACTGTGTTGTTCATCAGCTTGTAGAGGTCCTTCTCAAAGTCGATGGTGGCATTTTCCTGAGCTCTGTGTTTATCCGGATAAAGGGCTCCATCCAAGGGCTCTGGTCGAACCTCAAGGCACGGTGGACATTCTTCAGACGCAGAGAAAAGAGATGTGTAGAGCTTGAGATTGCGATAGTGCAGCACATAGCGTTCCTTGTGGCGGAGGTTAGGTACCAGCCTTTTAACCTCAGTTGGCGCCACCCCAACGCCAAGGAGGTTGTGCTGATACTCTGACATCCACTGTTTCTGGACCACCATGCGCTCTGGTGCCAGAGGATACCCATTGCGGGCACCGTGTAGGTCTATTGGGTACTCCAGGTCCTCCTCGAGGATGAAGCCCTCTGGGTCGTCTGCTGGATGTACTGCAATGATTTTGGCCAGCTGCTCGCAATCTTCTACCCACCTAAATCCGCCAGTTGGCAGAGCTTGGGACATGGCCCACCTATACAGATCGTTCGCATCAAGGTAGAGGATGTGGCTATTTGTCTTCTCTGGATCATGGCCCCCCCCCACTGGGGTTGTTTGCCCTGGCGTGGCGCTTCGACACCATGGAGATGCCTCCCCGCATACCCTTCTCAAAGAAGAGATGCTGGTCATAATTTGTCAGCAGCTCCAGCTCTACCCTGGTCTTCTTGAGCAGTGCATCCCATGAGAGATGAGGGCTTGTGTAGTAGTGAGCTGGATCCAAACTCTACTGCTGCAGGCAAGTCTTCCGGAATGCCTCAAACACATCAGCCAACAGGAGCACGTCTGTGCGACAGTAGAGGTCACTGTAGTCTCCAAGGTTGGTGCGGTCAAAGACCTTCCATACCTGTTAAGAATGGATGTAGTCCTCGTCGCTGATGTCCGAGCCACTGAGCTTACTGTAGAAGGCTTCTTTGGACGGGAGACTCTTGGAAGCGCTCCCAGAAGTCCATATACTCATAGGGGAAGACGACATTGCCATTGAGTAGCTTACGTTTTTCTACGGCTGGCTCATACCGTGCTGTTATCTGAAATGCCTCAGGTTTGTTGGCCGCTATCAGTCTGTCAAGAGAGGCCAGCAGGAATTGGGCGCTGTCGATGAAGCGGAGCTGCCCAAGAGAGAAGGAGATGTACTTTTCCGTGTCGTTGGGGATGCAAGAGATGCGGTTCTCCACCTTGCTTATGGTCTGTATTAAGAGGTGGGAGTCATAGCCCCGCGTGTTGTGGATAAATATAAGCGTCAAGTCCGACATTCCTATACCATTCGTAGTCTGTAAAGGGCGTTCCAAGTCGATAATCGCAAGATCCATTTCCACAACTACGTTTAACACTAACTCCCGAAGACAAAGGTATGTAAGAAATTATACAAATAAGAAATAAAGCCGGTAACACACAAGAGAAAAGCGGTCATCAGTTTTCAATGATGCTGGGCAGACAATGAATATTCCAGGCATGAATTCCATATCAAAGTTCAAATTCGTAGTCCGTGAATGAGTTCCATGTCAAATAACAGCTAAACAAGTATCTGAGTCGCGCTTTCATTGCAACTGTTCATAATGGCATCATGCTGATGTAATTAGCATGGCTACCTTTACGGCCCCAAGCCCCAAGTTAAGCGGTATTAGATACAGTTTGAAAATGACGAGCGTTACAGACGTTAACCGATCAGATTATGATTCAAAAGTAACGGACGATTACGTCTTTCCCGTTAATATGTAAAGATCTCATGCTACAAGAGGCGCCATCTATGATGTTACACATGACATACAAGATAGACGGTTACACTGGGCAACCAGCGCCATCTATGTTGTTAAATACCATGTATGTGATAGATATGTACATAGGGATAACAGCGCCGTCTATGTAGTTGATCACAATGCAGATCGCCAGAGACCTGCCAACGAGAGTGCTATATTCATTGTAAAATTTGAGAAACTTAGAATGAAGGCGTTTGATGGAGTATCCTTGATACACTAGTTTTTGAACTAGCAACTTGTGACGCAGATTAAAGTCATCACAATTAACGCAAGATCTGACAAATGCTACAAGGCGAGATATGTATACGCCATATGCAGGACCCTTTGGTATATTGCTATCTAAATAAGGATAATTTTCAATATCAAAATTGAAATTATCCATTTTGTCGTAAAGGCGGCGTGAAAGGAGACCTTGTCCGTCTTTGTAGAGATATAGATCCAAATAAGATGTACCATCAGGACTATCTGTTGTCTCCTTTAAATCCAATGAAGGCGGATCGATTTCCTTCACCGCTTCAGCAATATGGGGATTATTTAACGCCAGTAGATCATCAATATACCGCTTGGTAAATGAAAAGAATCGAGCTTTAAAGATATTACTTTTAAGTAATTTCTGCCAATGGTCGTATTCATATGAAAACAGGTATAGGTCTGCCAAAAGAGGCGCACAATTGGTACCCATTGGAATACATATGCACTGTTGGTAAATGGTATCTCCGAATTTCACATAGATGTAATTAATGAGAAATTCAAGTAATTCAATAAATAATGTAACATCCCATGAGTGGTAACCTTTATAAATAGTAGAACTAAAGAAAGCCTTATTGCTTCTGACGTTGATGTAACGGTGACCTGTTTTAGTAAATACCAAGAAAATTAACGACGATATTCTTTCAATAAGATCTTTGTGAGGAATCGTAGTATAGAGAGTAGAGAAATCCCATGTGGATACGTCTTTGTACGGTATATGCATATGAGCATGGAGTTCTTCTGTAAGACGTTTGGAGTTGTTAAGAATCCACATGCAGTTGACACCTGAATTTTTTGTTATGGCACAACAATACTTATTCCAAAATGACTTTACTTCTTGTAACGCTGTCGTAAGTAGGGTTGACAAGAGTTTGGTGGTACAGCTTCTTGAACCTGCAATAAATCGAGCCTTGTATGGGGATTTATGCATTTAGGAATCCAGTAAAGTTGTGGTATTTCTGTGTGACGGGTAAGTATATTTATGCGCCTTTCTTTAAGAAAGGTTTTGTGTTTAATAAATAGTTCCCCCAGAGTACATGTAGTAGCAGAATACGTGGATGTCGTTGTAGATGCACATAGCTCTTGAACAAGAATTTGATAATAATAATTCTTGCAAATAAAGATGACATTATTAGGCGCCTTGTCTGCTACAGTGATGACAAATTTACTATGAAGGTCAGCGAGTGTTTCTTGCACAGTGGGATCCTTCAGAACCTGTTTAACTTTAGGTAGAGCATCAATGTCTAGACGGTGTATAGTTAAACTAACTTTCTTTTTGACAATCTCAAGCCAATCGTTAAGTACCGAAGAATCCACTTTCTCCCGTATTGACCATTTTTTAACATACTCCTCAAGTGCCGAGATGATATTTTTTTTGTTCGATCGAATGTTGACATTACTCTTTTCTCTATACTTAGGACCCCTCACAAAGAGATTCCTTAGATCATGATTCTTAATAATATTAAGGTCACCAGTCAGGACATGTTTACATTTGTCGTAGGTAAAAACTGATGATTCACATTTACAGTTATAGCCGCCAGAAGTATACGTCGCCAAATCGAACTCCTTGATGGCCTGGGAATAATTGAAAATTTTTGGAAGCGATAGGCTTTGTATACTCATAGGATATGCAAGGTGGCTCTTGGATATTAAAATAATTAGGCACAGCACTACGAACATCCGGTTCATTAAAGATGCGTGGTAGGTTAATTAAATCAAGGCCATTGTCTAAATACTTTATCTTCAGAAAGAGTCGATCGTGTTGAGTTTCAATTGTAGTTACAGGGCGATACAATCGAAAATACGACATGTCTTGACACAGACGTACAAGGTGAGGTGGAACAATAAAATTGTGTATGTTACTGGATACCTCTTGAACGACCTGTTTTAGCAAGTTCAATGGCAGTGCATATAATACTGTGCGTAGAACATGCATGCTATTGGTGTCATACGACAATCCTACTAAATAGCTAACTGTAACGTGTTTGTAAATCATGTTTCTGTTGAACTTCCTCCTGCCATGACTGCGAGGTCTACGTTTATGATATTTGAATAAATTTGTTACGATGGAGTCATATGGTTGGCTAGATGTTACATTGTCGATTCCCGTAACGTTATCATTCAACCCATATGAGAAGACTGAACCAATATCTAGCATCCAGAAAAGCTCACGGTCACGGATTTTACGTTCAAATTCAACATCAGTCTCATTTGTTGATGGATATACCGATTCTATTATTTGAAAGCTGAAATGGTCCGAGTCATGGTCGGAGGCAGAGAAATGCTTGTCTATTAGCAATTGTTTCTTGCGCACGGACTTACGATGCCCGTTCACCCGTAAATGTAGTTTCTGGGTGGTCTTCCCACCATACTGCTGACCACACTTCTTGCATGTTACGAAGTAAATACAATTGGACGCAATACAACTTAAGTTATCGTAGGACTTAATACGTAACAGAATAGCATTTACCAGTCAGTGAGGAAATAAAAGTGGCGAATGTATCAAATGATGGACATGTAAGACAATTGGTATGTCCACATTTGGAAATAGTTAAATATTTGCTTTGGGAATTCAATGTCAAACAATCGTTCAGATGGATAGAGCACGGTTTGGTGGAAATACCATGTTTAATGCTCTCAAATATATCCGGTATTTGGATGGAAATGGGTCTTAGTGCAAACGATTCATTTATTGACTCGCCCTGGGAACATGCACCACTATTCCCAGCGTTAGTCCTATGCATACTTTTGTAGTTCATAGTTATGGGTATAATTGTGCAGAGGCCTTGCCTCGGGGTCAAAAACCACCAGCAGAATCGGGGCATGCACAGGTTATGAATATAAGCGTCAAGTCCGACATTCCTATACCATTCGCAGTCCGTAAAGGGTGTTCCAAGTTGATAATCGCAAGATCCATTTCCGCAACAACGTTTAACACTAACTCCCGAAGACAAAGGTATGTAAGAAATTATACAAATAAGAAATAAAGCCGGTAAGGGGTTGTAAGGGGTTGGGAGCTGTTTGTTGAGCCAGCTTGTTCTTGCCGTCCTCTGGCATCTCCACTCGAATTGCCGTTTGTCCGATTCCATGACAATCTGACTTGTGAGCCTCCAGCAAGCCCTCCCTAGAGTAGCCATGCAGGCAGCGCTCACAGAAGTGCTCCCGTTCCCGATGCTTGCTCTGGTCGTAGAGGAGGCAGTTGAGGTTCTTGATCCAGGTGTAGTGGAATTTGCCCGCCTTCTCAATCAACAACAGATTGATCCTGCGCATGTCCCCAGGCTGCTTGCTCAGGTGGTGGATGATGACGCCTTTGTCCCACCCGAAGACAGTGATGGCTAGGTTGTTCTGTTTCTCGAATTTTTGGATCTGTGAGACTGGCGAAGGGGCATATATCCCTGCCAAGTTTAGGCCATCCACAATTGGATATTTTGTGGGCCTATCCATGTGAACCGCAGCCGGGAACAACGCGGTCCGAAGAGCCCATCGGAGGCAATGGTCATCCTTGTTTTTCACGTTGACAACGACCTTTTCGCTCTTCACTTCTGCTGGGAGTGGGATGTAGGACGCTCCTCTCCGTGGCTGGTACCTGGCGATATCCAGCAAGAATGTTTCCACCCAATCGACGACCCACCCAGAGCCTCTACGAGTCCATTTTTCCAAAATCTCTTGGATCCGGGGGAAAGCCTGATCGATTTCACTCCTCTGCAGGAGGACCTCTTGCTTATGACGTAGGAACAGGATCTATGAGCTCTTCAGCTATTCCATCCGGCCCAGGGTTTTGGAGCCTGACCTTTAGAGCGAGTTGGAACTTCACACCCGGAAGGCTTTGAATTTCTTCTTCGATCTTTTTACTGATCTGGGGGTGTGCACCTTCCAGGAAGGCTCTAGGGTCTGCACCCAGCCGATGCCCATTAGGCACATCCATTTGCCATCCTCGTAGAAACTTACCGATTACCCATGGAGTCTGCCTGAACACCAGTTCGTCGGTCTTTTCTTCTTTCTTGGTAAACACCCCTATTATCTCATCCTGGTACTGCTCCACAGATCTCAGGGCTTTGAGTTTGGGTGCAAGGGGGTCAAATTCCTCCAGCAAGACCTTCCTTTTCCTCTCCTTTTTCAAGCGAGGGGGTGCAGAAGGTCGATATTTCTTAGGAAGGAGTGGGGAGAGCAATCTCCCCTTCACTGCTTCCGGGACTGGCTCATCTAGAATGCTTTGTACCACATCAGTGAGAGTCGGATCTTCAGCCATCTCAGCCAGTAGGTACAGTAGTATATAGTAGTATATAGTAGTATAAACTATAAACTCTATGCATCTATAGCGGTTATGCTTTCGGATTAGTATACTTATCCGATATGCTTTCGGACTGGTATACTTATCCGATAGCATCTATCTAAATGGCAATTTCGATAGCCGCTAGCCTGTGAAATTCAGCCATGAAAGCCCTGTGACTCCTTTGCCAGGCGCACATCCGGGCTTTATTGTAACCACAGTCCTGGCACAGCTGAAATCGATTTTTAACACCCTTGCCACACACCATGCATGCCTGTGTGCCGGGACATCGTCTCAGGCCGGCGAGGTGAATCTTGCCATGATCCCCCAAACATCTCTTGCCACAAAGCTCTGTAGAACCGGTAACCAGCCACTGGTATGTGTTTTGACCCTTCATGCTGTAGGTATATACATTGTACTGCATTTCTCTAGTAGCAGCGCACATCAAGTGTTCCTGTATGAACGCCGCGGCTATACTACAGTTACTCAGTAACAAAGTAGTGTTATAGCTTCGCTACATGGACACCGTGTTGGTCTGAGGCTGGGGGTGGGGGGGTACCAATGAAGAGGACTGGGGCCCTCCAGGTGCCCTAAGGCGTGCTCCTGAACTGGTGCTGGGAGGTCCTGTGGGGCTCGGGGGGCTTCCCACATAAAAGTGGTCCTGAACCCCCACTAATAGTATAGTGGAGTATAGCAGAGGGTGCCAATGGAGAGTGACTTGGGGTTGGGGGCCCTCCAGGGGGGTGGCGAGTGCCCTAAGTTGTGTTCCTGAACTGGTGCTGAACTGGTGCTGGGAAGTCCTGTGGGGCTCGGGGCTTCCCAAAAAAGTGGTTCAGAACCCACATTCTCTATACTGGGAGGTCCTGTGGGGCTCGGAGGGCTTTCCACAAAAAAGTGGTCCAGAACCCCCATTCTCTATACTACTAAAATTAGATGCATTAGGAATATTTCATTGGATAATCTGCCTTTGCAAGACCGGATCTGACCAATCAGAATTCGCATCGGGCGTTTCAAATTGGAAATCATAAATCTCATGGCATGAGTCTTCACGGGAAGAACACGCCCATGTAAAACGTTAGGGTTCCCGCCTGAACGCAGAAAGTAGACCCCCCCCCCCCCCCCCGCTGTTGCTGTTTCGCCCTGCAATAATGCTGGTCCGCCGCCGTATATGAAAAATTTTGCAGTACTGCGTAAAACATCAATCAAATAAATAAATATTTTAGGCATTTATCTATCTCTGAGTTTGCTTACTGTTTTATTTTAGGTGCCTGCCTGGCTGCAAAATAGCTTCTGTGAGTAATGGTGCTTGTCTGGCTGTAAAATAGCGTCTGTTTGAGTAAAGGTGCCTGTCTGGCTGTAATATAAATTCTGTTTTGAGTAAGGTGCCTGTATTTCATTTGCTGATTGTTTAATGTTAGGCGCCTCTCTATCCGTTTGTCTCTAAACTTGCCACGTACGGCCAGAATGAAAGCCAGCATGAGCTGGACTTAAACTCACAGTGACCGCATTGGTGAGAGTCTCCTGAGTCATTATGCTAGCGCGCTAACCAACTGAGCCACGGAAACCCTGGTTAACTGTTTGGTTTTTCTTCTCAAGTGTGTTTCTCATCCCGTACCTGTTCGCTGTACTGGTCATCGGCATACCTGTGGCCTTTCTGGAAGCCGGTCTCGGGCAATTCATGTCTCGAGACTCAGTTTTTGCATGGAAAATCTGTCCTCTCTTTCAAGGTATTCGTTTAATCGTCGTTGTTGTTGTTTTCTCAATTATAATTATCCTCTCTCGATAAAGGCTACGGTCTTTGACTCTATTCTATATGGTCTGCTTTTTAATTTAGCTGACGTGACGACAATATCCAGAATAAGGGGTCTGCGGCCTTCTGGGTCATTATTCGTACAGAACCACTTTGAGTGCACGCGCATTGATGATGACGTTACTCATGTTGAAATAATGCTCGTGAACGAGGGAGAGAAAAAAATACAACTCTGTTAAACGGGTATTTGTCTGATAGTAGGAGTAATGTACAATTAAAAAACCAGTAAAAATATATCATGAAAGAGAGACGATAAGATCGGCATAGTATATTTGTTGTCAGTCTTCAGAGCCGTTGGGTATAGGAGCTATTGTCAACGACTTGTTAACAACATTTGCGCTATAACAAAGGATACAGTAACATCCGCATTCAACAGATTTAAAAGAATTTTATTTACATGACCAACAAAAAATGGAGCCAAATTCCTTTCCAGCTGTCAGTATATTTTTGTAAATAGTTTTACGGTAGATGATTGTTTATTTGTTCATTCAGAAATAATAAAAAAAACATGAGTATACGTATGCATATCACAGTTCAGTAAGTATACAGCATATAATAACCCACATGATATATGTGTGTACGCTGAGCGGGAGAAAGTCACCATGGCACTTTGGAACCATCTGTGGTTTTATGGGGGTTTTTTTTCAGTATAATGAATGGTCCTGTATAAGTCTATCTGATATACATTAAAAGTAGTGTTGAGCGTGTGTCAGCTTGCACTCGCTTAGGATCATATTCCTGGACATCAACATGATTCTACATGAGTGAGTCACCGACTGTTAAATGTGCTAATATGGGCACACTGATGAAGGTTACCACCCCCTTGGTGTCACTCTCTGACATAAAAGGCGAGTTTTTAGGAGTGCCCTCTGACACGGCATAGTTTACATGAGTGCATTGCTTTTCCTTACTAATTATGTAGTAAATTAGTCAACTCCAACCTCAAAAATATATATCCCCTAACTTGCCATGGTACCATGCCATACCTCCATATGCAGCTTGTACCGTTTCTCTATGTAAAAGAGTGATGTTACCTTGGTAACATCACTTGACAAAAAGTTTTCAGCTCTATCTAAAACAATATTGGACCCAACTGCCCAAATTGCGCATGTTTAACCTATATATTGGACTTCTGAAAATGAATAATGGCGAGTTTCAACTTTTCAACTTAAAGCGGTTTTAAACTGGAAACCTAGCCTACTCTCAAGACACACATGTGCTTATTCGTACATACGAACTGGGGCATTCAGTGAAATTTGTCTTCATCTCGTTTGGAGAAGAACTATGAAAATCCTCTCTGTAGGCTTGGCAAGCACGCGGCTTCTTTAGCGACATTCAACATTCGTTCAAAGGAAACCATTAACCAGATTTTAGCTTTGTAAACGGACATCAAAAAGCCCAAGAAATACCCAGGATATTGCATATTACGTTTTTGCTGTTTCTAGTCTGAAAACTTTAGAAAATGACTGTCACTCCTCACGAAATGTCTTGTGCACATTCCACCAAGTAGATTATTATTTGAGCGAACATTTTCAATGGAGGAACTGTGGTACAATATTATTTGCATTTTCAAGGAAAGAAAGGAAAATTTGATAATAAAAGTAACTGTTCACCTCTTTTATTTACAATCATGTAACCTAGGAAAACAGTTCTGGGGCCAGGGGATTGTCTGCCCCCGCCCCAACCCTCACCCCATTAACTCTAGATTCGCTAATGCTAACACTTGCAAACGAGAAAACAAAATTATGGCAAACTAAACAAGACAATTTCAAAGGTATACATGTAGTATAAAACCAAAGCTTTCTGTCACGAGACGAACTTTTGAAAGAAAACGTGACAAATGTCCTCTCGATTTCGTGTTGCACACTTTAGAGTGTTGTTGTTGTTTGTTCTGTGTGCTGTAGGTGTTGGCTGTGCCGTGACGCTACTAATCATCTACGGTCAGTGTTACTACAACGTGATTATGGCATGGATCTTGTACTATCTCTTCTCCTCTTTCACCACGGTGTTGCCGTGGTCTCACTGTGGGAACGAGTGGAACACGGTACACTGCCGGGAACACCGCGGACAAAACCGGAGCGTGAATGTCACCAGGCTGCTCAGCTCGTCTGCACCAGGACTTCTGGGATACGACGCCGTGGTCGCTTCGAACAGCTCCAACATCACTCACCAGGTCATGGACGCAGCCACGGAATTCTGGGAGTAGGTATACGGTAATCAATCACTTCCTGTTACAATGGAGTTACAGGAAAGGATAAATGGGTTTTATAGTCATTGTGTTTCTCATTAGAGTGCGGCAGATCAATAGAAAGTAAAAACAAAAATATTTGTTACTTTAGTTTACTCTAATTGTAAGCGGAAGTGCTTTTTATGAGCAGACATATTGCGCAGATGTTTCCCTCATGCAGGCCGGTGAATGTTATTCTGTGGATAATACTAAGAGTAATTTTGAAGCCATGCTTTCAGTTTTTTCTGCTGTAAAAATGTATGTTGTTTCAAGTAATGTTTTTGACCTGCTGACCATACTTTTTAATTATTTATTTGACAAGTGTTGTACGCCGTACTCAAGAATATTTCACTTATACGACGGCGCGAGCATTATGGTGGGAGGAAATCGGGCACAGCCCGGGGAAAACCCAAGATCTACCGTAAGTTACTGGCAGATTTTCCCACGTCTGGCCAGAGATGAAGCCAGCATAAGCCGGACTCGAACTCACAGATCCCTTTGGTGAGACTCCTGGGTTATTGCGCTGCGCTAAGTTAATCTGCTGGCATGTCTTGTACCTGGTGGAATGTCTTAGACAAGATCTTTGAGCGTGCCTAAATTATGGAAGCCGGTAGCGGTAGCATGCGTGCTATCGTCCTTTCTACCGATTGTTGTCTAGACAAGAAAAAAAAGGCGAAAGCGCGAAACAAAAGTACGAGGTTTAATGAAATTTCACACTTTCCTGTTGGCCTGGCGTACTAGGAATTTAAAACGGAAGCAGAAGTGCAAAAAGGCGAAGTTTTGTGGAATTTCGTATTTTTGACCTTTCGCCTTCCAGTTTATCATGCGCTCTGCGAAATCAAAACGAAAGGCAAAAGTACAAAAGTACGAGTTCGTGGAATTTAACCTTTTGTGGCCTCTCTTTTCGATCGTGTTTTTTGGGAAGAGCTCAAAAGAGGGTGTTCTGTTAGATGGCGCGTTTGAAGGAATCCGTTTCTTCCTTCTTCCGGATTGGTCCAAACTTGGCAAAGCTCAGGTAACGTGATCAAGCCAATGTAACGATGACTATTTGATTCTTGTTTAATGCCATTTTTAAATATTTATTTGATTTATTTACTTATGGTCATTTTGGAGAAGAAGATGCAAAAATATTGCCACGGATATCGGAATTCTTTTGTAATTAGTAATATTCCGATAGATGCCGCAAAAATATTGCGTATCATTATTTTAATTATGGATCCTGTTTCATTTGTTAGATTCTGTTTAGTTGTGGAATAAATCAGTTTATTCCTAAGGGTTTTTTTTATCGATGAACTGGCTTCAGTGAGTCTGTATCCAACAGCATTCCTATCAGTTTTTTAAAGTGTGATATCAAAGTATGATGCTTTCAGTGGCAAAATTACTAGTTGGTGAAACGTAAAGCGAGGTGACTTGTAGCACATCAGCAATGCCTTTGTTACATTGCTTTTTGGTCAAATAGGGCCTACCTGCCAATGAAGGGAAAACGTTGCAAATAATAGTGGACACATCTTTATAACAAGGCTTGTTATTCAGGCCTGGATCAGGTACATATTCTCAGTTTCTTCTAAAATATTATGGTTTATAATTTGGAAACTACATGTAGATCCACAAATATTAGGATTAGGATATAGTATTTCACTTGCGATGTAAAACGGCTGACAGTTTTTATTTAGGCTTACTATTTGTGTGGAAATAACGCTGTAGAACATTTGTGGTATAAATAGTCGTGTGCTTGTTAAAATGGATTTTCGTGTACAGTAAAGCATGACAGTATAAGAGGACATGAAGAATAAATTAGGCTATTAATTTATCAATTGGATCGGTTTTCTTAACATTGTACTCAACAAATACGATCGCCGTCAGTTTTGTGATAGAGGGAGTTGGAATGCTCGCAGTAAATGTCCAAATGCGAGAGAAAATTCTTGATTTAAAGCCGCAGCCAAACTACTGAGAGCTGGATTCGAACCTGCGGCCTCACTGATAGAGGACAGGATGAAGAACAAAGCATCTGGCTTTACTTACATCTCTTGCACACATGTGTTCGTAGGTTTGTCTTGAGGCTGGAATCCAAGTGTTTTACTCGTACACTGTGGGAGTGTCTATTCATACGGCTCTGGCCAGCTGTAACACATTCCATCACAACTCCCTCAGGTAAGTGCCTATAACACCTGAATGCAGATGTCTCTACACATGGCTCTTCGCAGCTGTAACACATTCCAACACAACTCCCTCAGTTAAATACTTATAACACCTGAATGCAGATGTCTGTACACGTGGCTCTTCGGAGCTGTAACACATTCCATCACAACTCCCTCAGATAAGTGCTTATAACACCTGAATACAGGTGTCTGTCTACACCGTTCTGGGTAACTGTAACACATTCCATCACAACTCCCTCAGATAAGTGCTTATAACACCTGAATACAGGTGTCTGTCTACACCGTTCTGGGCAGCTGTAACACATTCCATCACAACTCCCTCAGATAAGTGCTTATAACACCTGAATACAGGTGTCTGTCTACACCGTTCTGGGTAACTGTAACACATTCCATCACAACTCGCTCGAGCATGTGCTTATAACACCTGAATGCAGATGTCTGTCCACATGGCCTTTGGGAGGTGTGACTCCACCTCAACTCACCCCTGTACATTTCCAAGACCTTAAATTGGATGTCGTTTATCATTGGGTGTATGTCTTAATTGTAATTGAAATAATTACGTTGAATAAGTGTAGTATAGTGATGTTTATCCTGCTTGTGATGTGATGGAAAACGTCATCCTTACGTTATACATGGAAGTGATCTCGACAGAGGTAAAATTGCAGCTACCGTCTTTTCCCCATATATGTTAATTATTCTGTGATGTTTTCATTTGCAGACACCTGTTGATTTTCGTTGGGCTGAACACCTTCACGAGTTTCCTCTTCGGTTTTGTCATCTTCTCAGTGTTGGGATTCATGGCGACACAACAGTCTCTATCCATCAGCGAGGTGGCAGGCTCGGGTAGGTTTTCCTTTAATCTCATACTTCTTCAGTTTTTGAATTGTAACGGATGTTTTCCGCGGTAAATAGCCTTCTTTTTATACTGTAAAGCTGCACCTATTCCGGAAAAACGGACTCGATCAATTTCAGTTTTCACTGAAGATACTGGTTAATCTTTCTAGTGAAATATTTCTTTTAATGGCCGTAGTTTTTGTTATAATCCAACAGAAAAAAGCCTATAAAGTTTCATATTTGAACTCCAAATAATCCAAAATGACACGCATTTTGACCAATGCCAAACCCGTACCAATGCAAGGTTTCGGCAAATCCCAAATCTTCCCAATGCAACAATCTGGCAATGCGATGTCCTTCCATTGAAAGATTTCTACAAATCGCAAATCTTGCTGTAAGTCTTTCTGTAAATAACAGTTCTTCAAACTCCAAAATCTTGCCCAATTCATGACTTAAATCCTAATTCTTTCCAATGCAAGATTTCTACAAATCGCAAATCTTGCTGTAAGTCTTTCTGTAAATAAACAATTCTTCTCACTCCAAAAATATTGCCCAATGCATGACTTTGATAAATCCTTATTCTTTCCAATGCAAGGTTTCTGCAAATCTCACAATTTTCATACGTAACATGAAAAACTTGATTGAGAATCGTTGACAATAAACAGAGAGATCTTCTTATAACTCGTGCAAAAACAGTTTTCAATGTAAAACCACATATAGGTACCGGCGATGGAAAGATGTATTTCATATGCAAATATTTATCTGCTCATTGGCAGAAACCCTTTCATGTATATAGCGGTGAGGGATGGTTTCTTCAAAACACACTGACTACAGCATCGAGACCCCGTTTTCCCCAATACGTGCAGTGTAACAATGTAACGTTGTCACAATGACCTTGTTAACCAACACTTCTTTTTTTCAAATATATGTCATACAGGTCCGGGTTTAGCCTTCGTCGCCTACCCCGAAGCTATGTCACAGATGCCGGTAGCGCCTCTGTGGTCCGTCCTCTTTTTCCTGACCCTAATATTTGTTGATATTGACAGTCAGGTATTTTATAGTGCCCGCTATTTTGCGGATTAATCATTTTACACGACCACGTGACATTAGTCTGTAAAGGGACGATATTTCGTTCATATTGATGAACCCCCCTCAATATGGGGATGTAATACATGTATAGAACAATGAAAATAAAAAATAAAACGAAATAAAAAATAAAAAAAAGAGGGAGAATAAGTGTTTAATCGAGTGCACGTTTGAAATCGCATAACTTTTTTGTTTGGAGTGTGTCTTGACTCCAGCATTACATTTTAACGATTGATACACTGCAATGTGCTGTTTGACGTATTGGACCGTTAGTCTACATTATCGTATAGGCGCATCCTCGCAATCCATACGTTTGACTGAAACTGATCAATTATTCTGATCAGTGCTACTAATGTGGTCGATTCACATTTTCTTCATATACACCATGTCAGAGGGATAAGATTAAAAATAGATGAGATAGATAGATTATGTGTAGTTAAACCTTGTCGTGAGTCAGCTTACCATAGGCTGACGCACTAACTTGCGGTAAACAGTTTTTCTTGTACCAAGAAAATAAGGAAAAAACAGATGGTGAAGACAAATTCTTAAAGAAAACGAACAATTTGGCACTTTCATACTTGGACAAAAATCCCCGCCGGTGTTCCAAAATATGCTTCAGCTGGTGTCATTCGTTTATTATACTGTCATGCATTCATGCTGTCGGTCTGTGGTAGTATGACGACGTAGATTGAAATAAAACAGCATTTATTTAACTGAATGCGGGTGACATTAATGAATAAATAAGCGGAATCCCTCGCCTTTTGCCATTTTTACTTTGCTGAACTTTGTAATTAAGTTAAAACAAATTGTGTCCTGTCACTAGCATTTATGAACTAGCTATATTGTCCCTGGTCATAAAAAATAGTGTTTTGAAACGAATGTGGAGTGCTTAGAACACACTTGGGAAGAATATATTGTATAAATTTAAAGTTAAATTGAAACGCTTTCGCTTTCAAGTTAATGTTCCAATAAATTGTCTGTTATAAGTGTGGTATTATTGACATTTTAAGTGGGACTGCGTGCTTGGTGTGCATATACCTGTCTTATTGGGACTGTATTCATTTGGGCATGGGTAAAAACACTACCAGTGTGAAGAAAAAATCAGAGTATACAGTCATGCTAAATGCGTAGTTCGTTTACCATGTAATTTTTTCAAGTAAAACAATGATTTCTTTGAAATTGAAAAGATTGTGAAAAAATTGTAAGTATGTAGATTAGATTCCGTCATGTATAATAAACGTGCAAGTGAAATGTTTTAGCTTTCTGAAGAAATGTCCTTACGCCTCCTCACATTTGTAAACTCCTGTAGTTTTGAAAGTCTCCAAACCCTTATCAATGCCATACGAAACACAGGATTTTGTACATAAATATGACATTTAAGTACAATTTCTGATGGCGAAAAATCATAAAAGTTCTTCCGCCATTGACATAGAGGTCCAAAGAAATATACGCTTTTGTTCTTTCAGTAGGACGTTCAAATATTTCAGTGCGTGTGTACTCATAGAACACTTATGTAGTATAGGATGCGTTTCTACTGAGACTTCTTTGTGTCGTCTGTCAGAGTTTCATATTAACTCATTGGCAAATTGGTCGCTCGTTTGGCGGATACCGCCAATTATTGTACCGCTTGTAATGTACCTTGAATGAAGATCTGTAGTTTAGCTATAATGCAAGTATTTGTGATGTTCTCGGAGGATTTCTCAGTCACAATATGACTTTAGTCCATCCAGAGCACAAACGTCTCGCTTGCCCAGTCTAGCCAACAACAAGCTCCTTCTTGAAAACAGAGGCACAGAAATTTTGGCTGGTTTCTATATCCCGAATCGACTTTTCATTTTTTTCTATTTAGCTGACTGTACTATAGAGAGGATTCTGTTTTGTCTCTGATTCTACCATGCCCTTCGTTTACTCTTTTGTACAAAAAGCACACGTCTTAAAGCTATAGGTAATTTCTGACGGGCGGTGTATTATAAGTCTTTTATGTTACATTGAATTAATATTTTTCGAACACTGTGAAATCAGACTTTACATCGAGTGCGCCCAAGGGACCCTGCGAAATATTTTTTTATACCAGGCTGATACGAATTTTGTAACGTCTTGGCAAGTGATAAGTCCATTGCTCGTTTTGGTGAGATTGAGTAGTGCAGAGATTGGTATATTCAGCTAATCCCTTTGTCGGTTCTCTTTTTCGCAGATTCCCAAGTCACCATTAAAATAAGAAATGTGAAGTATAACGTCATGCAAGTTTTGTGAAATATCTAAAAAGTAATGTAATTTTGTTCAAGAAATCCACAGTTTTCATGGAACTTTTTCTACGTGTAACACTTCTTCTTATTGAAATTATGCCAAAGAAGTAAACGTAAACACAGAATAAGTAAAGAAATAAATAAATGTTGACTTTCACGTACTAATGGAATCTTTCATGTGTTTTTTTGTTGCAGTTTGCTCACTGTGAAGCCTTTATAATAGGCATCTCGGATGTTTTTCCCAGATTATTACGGGGATCACCTAATAAGGAGATTTTCTCCGCGGTCATGTGTTTTACCTGGTATCTGGTTGGACTGTCTATGGTAACAGAGGTAAAGAAATTTCTTGAATATTTCTTATATTCTTCTCTTTAGAGTTTTCTAGTTGTTTTTTTTTTTTTGATTGGACAGTGACACACTCATCAGACTGTTTAGAATGTCATGCATTGTTTTTTTTCAGGATGCCATATGTGGTACTGTTTGCCGAGCAATAGCGACTCGGCTCCTGGTTGACCAGTGAGATCGCAGAGTGTGAATCCCAGATTCTGTGGTTTTACCGTGATAACTTGGGTCCCAGCTGACCAAAGAGATCGCAGACTGTGACCTAGATTCTATTAGTTTCACTGTGGTAACTCTGGTCCCAGTTGACCACACGTATCCAGATTCTGTTAGTTTTACTGCGATAACTCGAGTCCCAGCTGACCAGTGAGATCGCGGACTGTGATCTAGATTATGTAACTTTTACTGTGACAACTCGGGTCCCAGTTGACCAGTGAGATCGCGGACTGTGATCTAGATTCTATTAGTTTTTACTGTGGCAACTCTGGTCCCAGTTGACCACACGTATCCAGATTCTGTTAGTTTTACTGCGATAACTCGAGTCCCAGCTGACCAGTGAGATCGCGGACTGTGATCTAGATTCTG